>NW_027395278.1:301730-603461 GCF_027580225.2 Misgurnus anguillicaudatus
CGTGTGCACACTACTGAGTGCCCTTACGCATGCACGCGCGCACGCACAGACAAGGGTAGAATTACAAACAGCGCAGCATAAACAGTCGTACCACATAAAAATGTTACGTTGTTTTTCATTGCTCTGTTAGCCAAATGTATGTTAATACACTTCAGTATGAGACACAGTGACGCAACTCTCTAAAGTTTACACATTAAGAATTCTGATCTTTGAAGGATAATCACGTCTGACTCGACCTGGACCAGACACATTCAACGGCACGTGGGTTTCTGCGTAAACTGCTCACTTTAGCGCATTTTTGCGGTTAAATTGTTTAAAATCACTTGAATGTTAACATTTGCAAACTTTTAAACACGTGCAAATGATAATCTTTCCCTATTTAAATTTGCGTATTAATCCGCGAATCACATGCGAGCAGAACAGTGGGCCTTGATCCGATTAACCGCGATCTGTTGCAGCACTACCCCTTTTGAATAATTGATTTATCTGTGTTTAGCAGCATGATGGCTAAAGAGGGCGGACTGCATAGTACCAGACCACCACAAATATGTTTCTGCTTCAGCATCAAAAACAAAAGCTTTAGTCAGACTCTGGCTTCTAAACTTGACCGGCCAAGACCGCAGGAAGTGTAGGTCCCGAGGTGGAGACACATTGGGCACAGCCAGAAGGTAGAAATGCTTGAACGAGTATTGATGGATAAGGTGTGTGTGTTGTCTGTTGACTGGTGAGCATCTTTCTCTGGTGCTCTGTCAGCTCAGGTGAATTGATTCATTGGAAGAGCTGCCAGTTTTACTAATGAAGTGTGGTAAAAATAGAGCAGAATTAATCATGCCGGAGATATGCGACGCCCGCCATCCTCTGGATGGATGCAATTCCGACGTCTTTGCCTATGGACAGGCAGACGAACAGACGTTTTAGAAAGGGAAAGGGAGGAGACCTGTTCACTTGAGAAATTGAGATGGACGTGTCCTCACGACAGACATGAAGAGCAGAAACTCAGAATTTGCCACCATGGTCATGAAGGGTCTTAGTAGACTTTCATGTGCCTGTGAGTGCGATCCTCTTTTCAACTTTGAGTTTTTTGGGGTTAAAGTTTTTTTTATTAGAGGCTTAAATCAGGTTTTAATTTGTGTTTCTCATATAAGCGTCATCATGTTGCAAGTTTATTTACATGTAGCAGACATTTCATTCATTTAACCCAAATTCATCCCCAGAACTTTTTAAGGGGTCCTAAGAAAATTCCAAGAAAAGACAATGTGTTCAATGTGTAGCCACATATTTATCCAACAGAGTTAGATATTTAGGTAAAAGTTGTGGTATAATTATGAAATACAAATATACAAATGTATGTTTACACCTAGGAATAAAGGCCTCGTACACACTGCAAACTTTCGGGAGTGACAACCGCATTTAAATGCGGGAGTGAATCCCCTAAATGTTCGTTTCATGTCTGTACGGAACAAGACTCACTCTAGAAACAGCTTTGACCCAAAAAAATTAACAGTGTTATGTTTTGCAATAAACCTCTTGGTCTTGGCGTTGTGTAAAATATGCATTTGTGAAGCTTTTACCCCCGCGGCCGACGCATGTCTTCAATTGTTTCCAATGGAAGCGCAGCGTTTTTCAAAACAGCCAGCAGCTGGCGGTTTTTCCGCGCTCAGCACTGAGAATTTAAAGAGATTCAACATTGGGTCAAAGCTCCGCTCGTCAATGTCAGTTCTCACACAGCCATCCAATCACAGTGGAGGAAGGGTGGGACAAATATCATAACAACCAACTGGCTCACAGCTCAAGCATCACAGCTACCAAAGCGCTCCGCTGAAGAAAGCTGACGCCCAGCCGCGTTTAAAAGTTTTCGTGTGCATGCCCCTTAACCATTTATGGCTTTTAGCTCATGAAGCGTTCAAGTTTTTGGTGTTTTTAAAGTGTAAAGGTGCCGGTCCCAATATTTTGATCTTTGAGGTAAAGCATTTGAATTTATTTCGGTTTATTATTGTTTTTTCTTGTTCGCTTTTTTGTGCAAGATCTGGCAACACTAGTCAGCAAATGCTCGTGCCTCTGTCATTTTCTGCACCGCACGTACAGAAGACTTTTCCCCCTTCTAGGCATTTATTTTTTCAGAAGAGAGACCTGTCATGTCCATGATGCACGCATAAAACACTTTATTAACTACTAGTTGTTCAGTTCAGTTATGTACACACTATGCAGAGTTTCTGTAAATGTTGTTGTCACTATCTGCATTTTGTTAATTCTGTTGTACAATGCGGTTGTCAGTCCCGTAAATGACTGAACTGTGTGTGTACAGAACCAGATTAAGCATTAAAAGGTGAAGTGACAACCGAATTAATATGCAGTGTGTACCGGACCAAAGTGAATGCTATGAGAATTAAGAACAGCATAAATTGATCTTTTTTTAAATTAAATTATTATTATTTCCAATAGTATCAGTATATGTCTCAAAGCCACAGACAACGCCTTCAGTCTTGCCCTGTTAGAAAAATGGTCAAAATATGTACCCCAGATGTCATTGGGGCAGTACCCTTTAATAAGGTCCTAATATATACACATTTGAACCAGTATGTGCCCTTGAGATACGAATATGTTTCTTTGAGGTGCTAATAAGCATTCTTTGTTACCAATATGTACCTCTGAGGTACTATTATGAACTCTTTAGGTACAGCTAGTGTACATATTTTGACATTTTTTTCTGACAGTGTGCATTTTCATTTGTGAAATAGTTTAGCTAATTTTATTATCGTAGTTCGTTACTATTCTGTTGCACCCAGTCCTCAAAATCATGCGAATGTCTCTCTTAAAGGGAAACACCACTGTTTTTCAATATTTTACTATGTTCTTACCTCAATTTAGTAAATTAATCTATACCTATCTTTTGCACTTTTAATCTTTGTACAACGCGTTGTGAATGGAGCTAGGCTAAATGCTAACACATTCATTCCTTAGGATCCAAACAGGGATGAATTTAGAAGTGACCAAACACTTCCATGTATCCCTATTTAAAGGCTGTTACATGAGTAGTTACATAAGTATGGTGGCACAAAATAAAACTTTTGTTTGGAGCCATAGGAATGAATGGGGCTAGGCTAAATGCTAACACATTCACAAGGCTCTGTACAAAGATTAAAAGTGCATGCATTGAAAAAGGATAGGTATGTATTAATTTATCTAAATTGAGGTAAGAACATTAAAAAATGAGGTTTTCCTTTAAAAAATGTACAAAAAATCTGTGCACCCACCCATTGAAGCTCCACTGGAGTATCTGGAGCATGTGCACTAACCACTGCATGACAGCTCCATCAGAGTTGGAAAATAGTTTATAGGCTATTTTCAGACTAAAACATCTGCTAAATCTGTACACATACGCACATTCTTGTTTGGGTTTGACAAAAGCACTGCCATTCATACCGCATACACACTTTTTAATAAAATCTCAACCACACAAACACACACACGGTTCTGTCCAGATTCAGGAAGCACTTCTTTCATATTCGACATTCGGCCACTTTCGTGTGTGTGTGTGTACTCACTTACACAAACAAAATACCCAGGTTGAAATCCCAAACTCATCTCCGTCTTAAAGCACCTCTCCCCAAACCCCCAATCTTCACACACCAGTGGTTTCCCTGGCAACCGGATTAAAGAGCTCTGCATCTTTGTGTTCAGCATATTCTTCTTTTAGTCTCCACTCTCTCTCTTTCTTTTTCTGTCTCTATTTCTCGCTCTTTTGTGGGCATTACACCATAATAGTCAGATGGACAGATAGATGTGCTTTGTTGATCCTTAAGAAGAAATTTAGATGCATAATGGCAGCATAATTCACGCAAAGTGAATCAAATATACATGCACACAATGAAAACAGCTTGGATCTTTTAAATTTTCGAACACGTGAACTTGTCCTGTCTTAAAAAGCCTCTTTGGTTGTAAATGTGGCATTGCATTTACTACATACCATTGCTTAGGTTATACAGGTTTAGGCCTGAATGGCCTCTCTTTCAATAGTTTATTGTTATTTGCTGTCTCTGTTAAATATAATAAAAAGATAAACACACAAGTTTTGTTCTAATAAATGGTATTTTAAATAATAAAAAACGAAAGGGATGGGCACCCTTACTCCATCACCAGCTTGTGCCTCAAGGGAAACAATGTGCAGTGGTTAAAAATAAATAAATAAAATGTAACCTACATGTTGAGGAAAATATATAACCAAATGAATTGTGTCTCACCAATAATATGAATAATATTCCTAAAGACAGTAGTAGTAGGGTCTTACACAGGAGATTGGGCCCTAAACAATAAAAGATATAGAAAATATGCAAAATACTGTTTAATGTAGTTTTGTTTTATTATCTAGCCATTTGGATGATATTTCATTATGTTTTTTTAAATATATTTTGAATTATTACACACTGCAGTTCCAAAAGCAGCCACTAGTCTGTGCTGCACTTCACAATTTGACTGCTTCTCCTAAAGTTCAAAGAACGTGTATTCAGATTTTACGCCTGAAGAGAATTTACTCCTGGGAGACTTGAAATCTAGCCACTGCACCAACCTTCCTGTTTTGTGGCCTTAGAAACAGCACGGTCAGAGTTTAATCCTTCACGAGGCATCACCCGCAAAAACGCAGAAGTGAATAAAACTGCAAGGGCGCCATGAAAGAGGAAAGTTCCCCTGTAACTGTCATTCCTGTTGTGGGTGCAGTGTGGAGGGGATATATTTTGGCAGGTTTATGATACCTCTGGCATTGTGTTCCTCTTTCGGTTTCCTGCACACTGTCACATTTGGTTTTTACCTCTCTCTCCCTGCTGTTGGGACTAACACTTGTGATCGTGTGTGTGCTTCATTCACAGGCTCGGAGGCATGATCTCTGCATACAAAATAGTCCCAGATGAGATTGACGAGATCAAGGTAACATTTCCTCTCACCCTTTCCACAAGCCTATACATGCATTTACACAAACACCTTTTTACATTGCTGCCCCCTTGAGGCCAGTAATAGTATTGGACTCTAACCATATGCATTGTTTACTTGATGTTTAGACATGCTTTAAACATGCATAAACAGTGTTGCACTTTAGATATATTGGCTTAAGATGTATTATTTTCCATAAAATTATTAAAATTTTTATCTGATAGCTTTTAAATACAGTGGCATGTATTTGGGCATTTTTAAATGTACGTACCGGTATGTATGTATGTATGAAAATCAAAAGATGAATTCATTCTTATAAACAGCAGTTTATAAAATGTGATTTTTTTATTCATTACAATACACACCACCACCAAAGTGCACACCAGGCCAAACTATGGGCTTTAGTAAACTAAAATAGCAGACAACATGATTTGCACAAGGTGACTGCTCATATAGTGCCCATGCACACAATTTAGGGATGCAACGATCATAGATTTTGTTGTTACGATTATAGTCTGATAAAAAATTGCGATTGTTCGATTATTACGGTTTCATTAATTTTACAACATTATTGTATGAAATCACATGAACACACTTTTGAAAAATTGTTAAATTTACATACATTTTTTTGTATTTTCAGTTTGTGTATTTTTTTCTACACATATTCTGGACCGAGTAGAGATCTTATAAACTGTCCATATGTATTAATTTTAATATTTTTAATAAATCAAATTTTACATAAAAATATAATTTTTATATTTATATTAATATTATTTATTATTTTGATTTGTTTGAAGTTTTAGTAAAAATGATAAGAATCGCTTAAAACAAATAATATTACGTGAGGTCGCACTGGGACATCATATGGCTGGTGCAAGACGAGTTGTTGTCAAAAAATTGTAAAAGCAAAAAAAAGTGCACATTTTTTATTTGGCTTGCCAAAAATGACAACCGTTTCGCTAGATAAGACGTTTCATTTAGATTAAACGTGGGATCGTTTAGAGCCCTTTGAAGCTGCGTTGAAACTGCAATTTTAAACTCCATTAAACTGTAAACTGTTGGGTCCAAAAAAGTCTATGAAATTAAGAAAAAAATTTAAATAATTTCATGCTATTAATTTTAATAATCATTTATCGCTAGAAATGCAATCAAAACATGAAAATATAACTTTATTTACACTAAATTTGTGATCCAAATGCTTTCATGGCCGCCATTTTTTAGGCTCGACCAATCACATTCCCTGTGCACACACACTCATAATATTATGGGAAAATACAATGAATGTATCTCAGGATTCAGGAAGTAACGCAAACATTAGATTTGGACGTGCCTTGATACCTTCCTGCCTTTTTTAATGTACTTTCTATTTTAGAGATTTCGGACGCAGCCTCTGTTTCACACATTCACGCAGACACACAAAAAATATCCATAAACCACCAAAAGTGTGCCAACCATTCTGCATCAAGACGTGCTTGTGTGAAACAGAAACATGTGGTGTAACGGAGCCTTTACGATTACTTAACAGTGACATTTTAAAGCACGGTTAATAATACAACCGGTTAATGGCTGCATCCCCAACACAGTTTGCCACAGACTTGTCAGTGTTGTAGCATTTGTGTGTTTGTGTGTTAAAGGAGACACTGGTGGACTGGTGTGATGAGAAGGAACTCAATTTGATTCTGACCACCGGTGGAACGGGCTTTGCCCCTCGTGATGTCACACCTGAGGTATGTGTGTGTTCATGTGAGTGTGTGCAAATATGTTAATGTAGACGCAGCAGCATCTTTATATAAAGATATATAATGCAAAAAAATGCAAAAGATAAGCTGTTGATTGGTTGTGTATCTCTTATACTGTACACAATTTGTGTGCACGCTGTCTCCTCTACAGGCCACCAGAGAGGTGATTGAGCGTGAAGCTCCAGGGATGGCTCTGGCCATGCTTATGGGCTCCTTAAATGTCACGCCGCTCGGCATGCTGTCCAGGTAAATGCACGGACACGTCCTCTCATTCCCTTTCTCCTCCTGTCACACTTGAACACTAGTGAAGGAGGTATTTTGAATACTAATCAGATTGACTGCTAATCATCTCTTTCCTGTAGACCTGTGTGTGGAATCAGAGGCAAAACCCTCATCATTAATTTACCGGGGAGCAAAAAGGGCTCACAGGTAAGCAGAATGCTTGTGTCCTCTTGTGCTACCCGTTCCAATGCTCCAGTATGGATGACTTCTTAAATAGCATACGTCTTTTAAAAATGGTTTTATACATTTTAACCTTAAATTTTAACTTTTCAAAATCTATCCATCTTTAATTATGTATATTATATTCAATATTTGAAGAGTTTCGTTGCAAAACGAGATAACCACCGTTTTTTTAATTGTTCAGAAATCTTGTTTTTTGGTTGTGCATTCCAATTAATTTCAATGCAACTGCAGTTGGTTTGTTTTGATTTAAACCTTCATAACTTAAAAAAATACAGTAGCACCATAAAACAAAATAATAACATGATAACATAATATTAAACATGTTTTGACAAAAATGTAAAAAAATGGATTTATCTCGTTTTGCAACAAAACTTTTCATTTGTCTTCTTTAATTTTTATGAAGACTTTTTATGAAGCTAAATAGCCCCCAAAAATAATAAGTGCTATAAAAGTAGTGTGGTGTATATCTTTGTATTTTAAATACTAATCAGATACTAATCTTTGTAATTTCTATAGATATGACCCTGCCTATAAAACCCACCTTAAGTAATTTTTTTGTGTTTTCTACATACAATTTTTCTCCTAATGCTCCTATTCTCGTAATTAGATTGAGACTTTAGCCTGGATTTTACAGGCAGGGTCTCTTATGTTCGGTATTAACTCTTTGCTCGCCATTGGCGAGTTATCTCTTAATAAAGAGAAAACAATAGCTTTATGCCCAGCTGCACTACTTCCTGAACTTCAGCCAGCTCCTTGTTTCCTGTCTGCCATTATTGGACAAACTGATTAATCCAGGTGTGTCTGATTATTAGGGCCCGAGCACCGAGGAGCAGGCCAGAATGGCCTGCACCGAAAGGTGCGAAGCCCTATTGTTTTTGCTCGAATTTATTATTTTTTTATTTTTTATTTTTTTTATTTTTTTCAACACTTGTGCTAATTTGGGAGCCTTAACATACTCGAAAAGTCTTGAAATTTGGCACACACGTCAGAGCGTGCCACTAGGCTCATGCAAAGGCTGGAATACGGGCGTGGCAAGGGAGCTCTGTAGCACCCCCTGTAATTCAAAAACAAACATTGGGGCACAGATCGGGCAAAAATGTACGCACATGTACGAGAGTTGGTACACATATAGATCTCATCGACCCGAACAACTTTCGCCCTCTAACATTTAAGCTCCGCCCAACAGGAAGTCGGCTATTTCGGATTGTTTAAAAAATGCATGCGGTGAACTTTTGAATACTCCTTCTAGGGGATTCATGGGATTGACACCAAACGTGGTGATCATGATGTCGAGACATTGTACTTGCTAAATTGCGAAGGGATTTTTGATATCTCGAACGGTTCTGCCATGGCGAAGCGACAAAGTCATGGCGAAATCAGAGAAACAGGAAGTGTCTAATATCTAAGGCAAAAAATGTCTTATTGTGATGACACGCGGGGTGTTTGTTCGTCTGAAGATTCCGATCGCATCGATGTGCCTATTGTGAGTCTCGGGTATAGCGCCACCACCAGGCGCCAGGAAGTGTGTCAGTCACAAAGGTGGATTTTTTTGACAGTTCCATCCGATGTTCTTTTAAATACTCCTTCTAGGATATTCATTCGATTGACACCAAAAGTGGTCAACATGATGCTGAGACATTGTAGATGATAAATTGCGAAGGGATTTTTGATATCTCGAATGCTGTTCCCATGGCAACGTGTCAAACTTTACTTTCATTTTAAAGGCATATTGAAGCCTTTCAGTTCCATGCAGTGAACTTTTAAATACTCCTTCTAGAATATTCATTCGATTGACACCAGAAGTGGTCAACATGATGCTGAGACATTGGAGATGCTAAATTGCGAAGGAATTTTTGACATCTCGAACGCTGTTCCCATGGCAACGCGTCAAACTTTACTTTTATTTAAGGCTTTTTTAAGGCTCTTGGCGTGTTTGGATTAACTTTAAATTTGGCACACACATCAGAGTTGTTGGCAGTTAAGTGTTGACAAAAAGGTCAGATAAAGGCGTGTCTATTTAGTGGCTGACTAGCCCCCCCCCCCCCCCTGTTTGTCTAAAATGTGGGGTTTCTTTTACCTACAGTACCCAAATGGGTCAGTAACAACATTAAATAGCCCACTGATATTTACCCACTTGAGGCCCTTGCCCACCGTGCATCGTTTTCTCGTACGCACCGTGTAGCGGAAAAATAACGTGCGAGGGCCCGCCATCGCTGCTTGCAGCTATATTTGTTGTTGTGACTACTGAGGTCAGGCACACCTGGATTAATCAGTTTGTCCAATAATGGCAGACAGGAAACAAGGAGTTGGCTGAAGTTCAGGAAGTAGTGCAGCTGGGCATAAAGCCTATTCCCTGCCAATGACGAGATTCTACGGCAATCCATATTTCCGCTCTTATTCACTAGATGGCGCACTTACCCAACTTATAAAAAACTAAAGTATCAATGGATTCCAAAAAAAAAAGTGCACTATATCGGGTGTCGGCCATTTTGTAGTGGTGTCCGAAACCTGAGTGAACAATTTCATTCTCTACATTCGTTCACTACTTTTTACCCACAATACATTCTGATTTTGAGGGTACATTCGATCTATCAATAAACATGACAAATGTGACAAACAGTAAGAAAGTAAACTTTACCGTTTCACAGTACAATCAATGAAGCCACACAGTTGTAAGGGTTTATGACGAATCTCTGCGACAGCTCTCGGACGTTTGGTATTTGCGTCAGTTTCCGAAATCGCTCACACATTTTCGATCCCTTCTTCCCCATATAGTGGACTCAGTTGTCATTTGCTATATAGGGAGTAGTGGATGAGTGAACGAGGGAGCGGTTTCGGACGCTGCTACTGTATGTTTTGATAATCGCTTTGAATCTGATCTCTAACAAAAGTATTTTACAAGAATGCAATTATCTCTGAAATTTTTGAAAAAACCTACCCATATTTAAAAGGTGATATTTATTTAAAGGTGCAGTGTGTAAATTTTAGTACATCTAGTGGTGAGGTTGGAAATTGCAAAAAAGTTTCAGTCCACCGTTCACCGAAACGCATAGAGAAGCTATGCTAGCCGCCACCGGACAACCATGTCATCGTTGGAGACAACTTAGTAAAAAACGTTTGTCCGTTAAGGGCTTTTGTAGAAACAAAATGGGGACTTCCATGTAAGGGGACCCTCTGTGTATGTAGATAAAAACGTCTCATTCTAAGAACATAAAACATAACACTTCATTATGAAAGGCCTTTATACACCACTGATAATATAGTTATGTATTTTATATTGCATTTCTGTCAAGAGATCCTTATAAAAGTCACACACTACACCTTTAAAGAAGAAAATTTTTTGGAAGGCATTAAACGTTTGTGAAAATCATAAAATGCTGGCGCTAGCAACTTTTTAAAAAGCGCTGGCAGGGAAAAAGTTAAATAAAACTATGTGGAAGGAGTTAATGTGCAAGTAAATAATGTGAGAACTTTTCTGAGCCCCTCCCCTTCCTTCACCTCTCACATACACTTTCCCCACGCTTACCGTGTTAACATTGTGGCCAATCCTATTACTGCTCCTTCCTCGTGATAGGGCCATGGTATTAATCTCCATTACCCATCAGCCTCGGCCACGGAGCGCTTCACTGTCACTGGCGCTTTGAAGTCCAGAAGCCGAGCCGATAAGGGGATTAAACTTTTAAGAAACCCTTTATGCCCGGTCCAGCTCAGCTACAGCTCTCCCCTTCTCCGTTCCTAAATTAAAGCATCCCTCCATCCCACAGCCAATACCTATAAAAGCAGCATCCTCTGTGACAGAGGCTGGACTGCTTGGTTTTAAATGAAAGCAAAACCCGGACATCACACTATGAGTTTACAGAGTGATACTGATCTGATACTGAGTTGTGTTATTTAAAAAACGAAATATTCTGACTATAAATGATGGGGTAAAGTTTGATACAAACAAACTTAGAAGTGTTATGCTGTGTACACACCAAACACAAAGCATCACATTCCTCGCTGTAAGTTAACTCATGGGATTTAACTTCACATCATGAAGGTTTTCAACTTGCTCGAAAGACACGTATAACGCGTATTCGCGACAATCACAGCGTCCAATTCACATCAATCACATCACTCTATATAATGTCTACATATAGACAGCGGCAACAACATAAAAAAGGCTTTTGTTGCCCAAACCTAACTTCTGGTAGACATCCACAAAGAATCAATAACAACAGAACAGCTTGAGTAGATTATTTCTTATAACAAGCAAAATAAATAACCATTAAGTCACTTTTTTTCAAATCATAGCTAAAGCGTATCAACTACTACACCGAGTTAACATTACTGTGTAAAACTTATCTATACAGTGTCTTGCCTGGCCGTCGAACCTCCATTCATACAGTGATCCATACTGTCCAGTTTTAATTTTCGACAATGTATTTATTCCAGAGGTCAGTTTAGCCACTAGCCAGACCAAAAGAACAAAGACAGGCTGCATCCGAATCCACCTACTTCCCTACATAGTAGGCAAAAAGCAGTAGGCGAGGCGAGTAGTATGTCCGAATGTTCAAAAAGTATTCAAAAAACAATAGGCGTAAAGTACATACTACTTCTGGCAAGATCCCAAAGTGTTCATTCGATGGACTATCCCGTGAGCCCCTGGGAGAGGAGTTATGCAAGGAAGAAGACGACGGAGAGGCGTTGTTTTATTAAAGAGCACCTATTATCCGATTCACGTTTTTACATTTCCTTTGGTGTGTAAGTGTGAATTAGTTAACGATATGCAATTGGTACATACCCCAAAGTAAACAATGATGCAAGTTATTGTCTCCTACATAAATCTCTTTTCTTGGACTACAACAAACACACAGATTGTAGGCAACAGTTTACTTCCTGGGATTGGTGATGTAGGAAGACCGACATTATCATAATTCCTCCCACTTTGTCTCACAGCCTGTAAGTTAACTCCTGTTAGCATTGCATTGTGAGCGAATCTTTCAAACATGGTAAGGAGCATCACATTTCTGGTTGACATCAAAGGTATTCAGGCCAATCACAACGTACAGATTAGCTGGCCAATCAGGAACACGGCGCTTTTTAAATCTGTGCGTTTTAGGAAGAGAGTGAAATCTGGAGGTAAAAAAATGTACGGTATGTGGAAAATAATGTGTTTTTTGAACCACAAACCACGCAAACACATTGTATTATACCAAATACACAAAATAACGTTGTTTTTTAGCAATGAAATAGGTGCTCTTTAAAAAAAATCCAAAAGCGGTAACACAGCTCTATTCAAATGGAAATATACATATTAAACAGCTCTTCCTTGTGGTTAAATTGTGCAAGTTTAACGTCATTCCAGTTTCATCATGTGTCGTCATTCCATTCACTTGTTGTTATGACGACATATGTCACGTGATGTTTCAACATTGCGAATGTAGTACCTCAGAATTAATTCACACTATTCATATTCATACTATGTAGAACGTACTGTTTTAACCGTCAATGAGTGAGTACTTTATCTAATTCAGTACTGTTACAGTATGCGATTTCAGACGCAGCCACAGAATGGAAGTTAAAGGATTAGTCCATTTTCTTACAAGAAAAATCCAGATAATTTACTCACCACCATGTCATCCAAAATGTTGATGTCTTTCTTTGTTCAGTCCAGAAGAAATTATGTTTTTTGAGGAAAACATTGCAGGATTTTTCTAATTTTAATGGACTTTAATAGAGCCCAACATTTAATACTTAACTCAACACTTAACAGTTTTTTTCAACGGAGTTTTAAAGGACTATAAACAATCCCAAACGAGGCATAAGGGTCTTATCTAGCAAAACGATTGTCATTTTTGACCATAAAAATAACAAATATACACTTTTAAAGCACAACTTCTCGTCATGTAGATCCGGTCGTGATGCGCCAGCTGACCCCACGCAATACGTCATGACGTCAAGAGGTCACAGAGGACGAACGCGAAACTCCGCCCCAGTGTTTACAAACGTCTTGAAAGAGGACCGTTCCTACGTTGTTGTATGTCAACTGATACTAATTAATGTCTTTGTGGCAGTTTATTGTTTAAAATGGTCCGCAAATGTGCGTTTTATATATGTAACACGTGACCTCCCTACGTCACTACGCATTTAAGTTAGGTCGCGCTGGACCGGACCTTGACGAAAAGTTGTGGTTTAAAAGTATATATTTTTTATTTTTCTTGTCAAAAATGACGATCGTTTTGCTAGATAAGACCCTTATGCCTCGTTTGGGATTGTTTATAGTCCTTTGAAACTCCGTTGAAAAAAACTGTTAAGTGTTGAGTCAAGTATTAAATGTTGGGCTCTATTAAAGTCCATTAAAATTAGAAAAATCCTGCAATGTTTTCCTCAAAAAACATAATTTCTTCTGGACTGAACAAAGAAAGACATCAACATTTTGGATGACATGGTGGTGAGTAAATTATCTGGATTTTTCTTTTTAAAAAATTGAATATTCCTTTAACTTTGTGACAACCATCTATACCAAGGAAGCTAGGTCTAATTATAAATATATTTGATAAATATACACACGGTTAATCTACACGTTCTTTGTAAGCATGTAGTACTCATAACAGAGTGTGTATTATTGATCAACAGAGACGGTGCAAACAGTACACAGGCCTGATGTGATAAAATTTCAGTTAATCGGATCATAACTTCTGTTTAATATACGGCTTGATGAAGCAGGATTTAGATCCAGGGAAGCATTATAAACTAATGTCTTGTTGCACAGGCTTTATTGTGTCATGGATGGTTAGAACCCAGCGCTAGTGTCTAGATGATTTGTAATGCCACAGATCTAAATAATGGTCGAACAGTAGGAGTTATTTTATTCATCTTAAAAAGGGAGCTATTTCATGCACTTATTAACAATGTTTAAGAGTTGGATTCCTCATGCGAACGTAAAAGATTTATACGTAACATCAATCTTGCTTTATTTCTTTTATGGGCAATTTCAGTGCAGGAAGTACATTGATAGTCCTTATATGGGCACTTAAGTCGGAATAGCGCATGCACACACCAAGCAAGAGCTGACACAAAATCAACGTAGCAGAAGAAGTGTGTTGTTGTTTGTGAGGGAAATTTAAGCTCGTTCAGCTTCCCAAAGAACCCAAAATTATGGAAACAAGGCATATAGTTTGTTTATCTGGGGTAGCAGTGGAGTTGTACGTGTGTGTTTGTTTGTTTATATGGTAAGCGACACGAAACGTGGCGAATCATAAGTTATCCAGAGATAGTGGGATAAAGTTTTGTGTGTGTTGCTTGCTCATAACTCGCTCTGCCCTCGGTGCGCCTCCAAGAGTTCGGGTTTATTCGGAAAGACTTGTTAAAGCTGATCTGTCTTTTAAAGGTCCCATTTTTTCTGTGTTTTTGAAGCTTTGATTGTGTTTACAGCGCGCAATATAACATGTGTTCATGTTTCACGTGTAAAAAAACGCAGTATTTTTCACAATTTACTTATCGGTAGAGTGCTGTTTTCACTGTCCTCATCACGGGCTGATGTCTTTTTTTGTTCTATGAAGTCCCTCCTTCAGAAATACGTATCGAGTTCTTATTGTGTAGCTTGTTTAGTGTGTTGTGATTCGATAGTAGCTTAGCTTGCTGTTAGCTTAGCTGCCCACTGACGTATTCCTGTGGGCGGAGTTTAGTTAAAAAACTGTTCTAGTGACGTCATTAAAGCAGGAAATAGAGTCCAAAGCGGCCGTTCGCTGCAGGCTTTGAAAGGCGAATTCTGTTAAAGAAAATATATCGCCCGGCAGTGAACTTTGAGCTTTATCATTTTACAGGTATTATTAAAGGAATAGTCTACTCATTTTCAATATTAAAATATGTTATTACCTTAACTAAGAACTGTTGATACATCCCTCTATCATCTGTGTGCGTGCACGTAAGCGCTGGAGCGCGCTGCGACGCTTCGATAGCATTTAGCTTAGCCCCATTCATTCAATTGGACCGTTTAGAAATAAAGTTAGAAGTGACCAAACACATCAACGTTTTTCCTATTTTAGCCGAGTAGTTATACGAGCAAGTTTGGTGGTACAAAATAAAACGTAGCGTTTTTCTAAGCGGATTTAAAAGAGGAACTATATTTTATGGGGTAATAGCACTTTTGGGAGTACTTCGACTTGCCTGAAAAGTCCGCTCCCCTTCTCACTCTCATAATGGGAGAGGGAGGGTGTTACTGCGCCGAGTCGAAGTACTCCCAAAAGTGCTATTACGCCATAAAATGACAGTCGAGGTGCGAAATGTTGTCTTTCGTAGCCATTTCCTGTATCCGTAAGAATCATAGACAGTAAAAGATAAGAAATCCGTAAATTGTAGCAGGCTAGCCAATGCTTGTCAGTAGCCTACTGGTACTCGGTAGGTACTCAAGATGGCGGCAGGCAACTGGAATGACGTAAAAGGTCACATGACTGATATTCATGAATAGAAAAGTTTGTCCGTTTAGGGTTGCTGTAGAAACATGATGGCTTCCATGTAAGGGGACCCACGGTGTATGTAAATAAAAACATCTCATTCTAAGGTAACAAAACAAATTAAACACCACTGATAGTATAGTTATGTATATTATATTGCATTTCTGTCAAGAGATCCTTTTAAAAGTTACAAATTTCACTTTTAACATCAAGTGGCTGGTGTTTTCCCACCTTAAGTTACTGATATAGTCAAAATCCACTTTCACACGTTCTCACATGGTAAATTTGCGTGAGTTGCCATCACTTTTCCTTGGAGCTGATGGTGCCAGTTCTCCTACATAGCATCCTGCTCAGATCTGAAGTGTCAGCACATGCACACACACATGTGCCTCACCTTGTACCAGGAAGACGAAAATAGACCCACACACACCGTGAGGACATAAAGTAGCCTATAGACTTTTAATGTCTCCACTCATTAATCTTCATTTTAACTTTGAGCCATAATGGAGACCACATCCGACCTGGGGTGAGCAACGCTCCACCGCAAAATCCTGGACTCCGTTCTCCGTCCCCTCTGCTGTCCATTACTTCATAATTATTAATGTCTGCTGTCTAAACTACTTAAGCAATGCAATTTAAGAGCAATCCAGTTCGGCCACCTGTGTTACATTCACAAGCTGTGCCCTTATCAGACATTAGTGCCTCAAAATGGAGGATGTCCAACTGTATTAGAAATTCCATTAAGTTCGAGTCAATAGGTTGGCCTGTAAGTCGTCCTATTAGGGGTTCGGATAGATAGTGGGTCGTTGCTAAAAGACCGTTACTTTGAAGCAGAACAAGAGAGATTTGTGCTGTGAACACCTGACATTGCTGCTAAACGGTACATTTAAACCAGAGCAGATGATGTTAAGAAGGATTGAAACATGTAGAGCTCCAAAGAGATGCTGAGAGATGTTGGTTGGGGCTATTAAATTGCAATATTTGTTGCAATAGTTTTATAACAGTGTCATGAATATTTTTCTTGACCTCAACTACAGTGTTACAAATATAATTTGTCATTAAAATGTCATTAAGTGTTAAAACTCTGTCATATAGTTTTATAACAGCGTCATGAATATTTTTTTGACCTCAACTACAGTGGTCCAAATATAATACGGAATTTCTTAACTTGTTCCATCTGTTCTTTACTCTTTGTCCTCTTTTTCAGGAGTGCTTCCAGTTTATCCTGCCCGCTCTTCCTCACGCCATCGATTTGCTGAGGGATGCTATCGTGAAAGTGAAGGAGGTACATGACGCCCTGGAGGACCTGCCATCTCCTCCTCCACCTCTCTCCCCTCCACCCACCAACAACCTACACAAGCAGACAGAAGACAAGGGTGTGCAGTGTGAGGAAGAGGATGAGGAGAAGAAGGACAGTGGTGTGGCGTCCACAGAAGACAGCGGCTCTTCTCACATCACAGCAGCTGCCATTGCTGCTAAGGTGAGCGCCTCTAGCTGCAAAACTGGGTAACATTTTACATAAAGTGGTGTTCATAAGACTGACATGACACCTTCATAATCACGACATGACACGTATTATGAACATGAAGGAGATTTTATGACAACTGTCATTAAGTGTAATTTGTTCAGTTATGTAGTTTTTAATGCAAAGATGACATTGTTTGAGATGTCTTTGTTATGGCAACTTGACATTAAGCAATACATCATAACTTGTCATGACAACTTGACATTACCAAGACAACATAACTGACCATTTTTTTTTTACCAGTCATTAAAATATCATTAAGTGTTAATACTCTGTCAAATAGTTTTATAACAGTGTCATGAATATTTTTTTTGACCTCAACTACAGTGGTACAAATATAATTTGTCATTAAAATATCATTAAGTGTTAATAGTTTTATAACAGCGTCATAAATATTTTTCAGTTCATAATGTTTTTTTACGTTTCCTCCAGGTGTTAAAGAAATAAAATCAATCATCCAATAATAATAATAATAATAATAATAAAAATTTATTAAATTATTTTTTATTGCTTTCACCCCAAATTCAATGAAAGCAGTACAATAAGGTATTTAAAATTATTTGACATATTATTAACACTTAATGACATTAAGACAAGTTCAATATGTACCACTGTAGTTAAGGTCAAGAAAAATATTCATGATGACGTTATAAAACTATTTAGTATTATTAGTATTAACACTTAATATTTAAATGACAGTTTAATGTAATGTTAACCCATAAAGCTAGGTAGATTCTTAAGTTTCATTCATGTTTATGACAGATTTATAAGTTATGATGTATTGGTTTATGTCAAGTTGTCATAACAAAGACATCTCAAACAATGTCATCTTTGCTTTAAAAATGACATAATTGAACAAATGACACTTAATGACAGTTGTCATAAACGTGCATAAAATCTTCTTTATTTTCATAACACGTGTCATGTCATGATTATAAAGATGTCATGTCGGTCTTATGCACACCCCTTTTAAGTAAAGTGTTACCCAAAATGGTTGCCCAGCCTGCTGCATTAAACTGACTTTAAGGAAATATTCCCAAAAATGTATATAAATTTAATTTAAATGTAATA
This sequence comes from Misgurnus anguillicaudatus, assembly GCF_027580225.2. Lineage (NCBI taxonomy): Eukaryota > Metazoa > Chordata > Actinopteri > Cypriniformes > Cobitidae > Misgurnus > Misgurnus anguillicaudatus. The sequence continues at coordinate 319,895 of NW_027395278.1, forward strand.
GTTTTTATTTTTGCATATAATTCATTTTGACATTTAATTTGTTAAAGATTTTCCATGTCACATTGTTGACGTTTCCATCGTTCATGTATTGTGTTTTGTGTGTGCATGTATGTGAGAAGATTTGTGTGAAGTCTCTTGTCATGTTGACACGTCTCGTGTTCATCATCAGAGCATGAAGTCCCTTTCCAGCCATGCTGTTTACATGGGGAAAGGTGGGCGGCCCTTGAGTGGCTTCATCCCTCCCACTTCAATTCCCTCCCATTTCACCTGCTCTTGCAGCCACTCGGTAAGCCACACACACACTGGCATCCCCACCCGCTTTATCTCATCCTGCTATTTCATTGGCTATTTAAGCATGCAGTTTTTAAAGGTAAACTAAGGGTTTTTTAGCGGCAACTAGTGGTGAGATTTTGAATTGCAATCTCGATTACGAAACGCAATGAGAAGCTACTGTAGCTGCCACAGGACAAACATGTCATTGTCTGAGACAACGTAAGAATGAAATGCTCTTTGTAGAACAGTTTTTGTGTTTAGGGCTATTGTAGAAACATAATGGCGACTTCCATGTTAGGGGACCCGCGTAAATGTAGATAAAAACGGATCATACTAAAGTAATAAAAACAGTAGAGTTCATTATGTAGGTTTTTTTATACACCACTTATAATATTGTTATGTATATTATATTGCATTTCTGTCAAATGACCCTTCTAAAAGTTACACAATGCACCTTTAATCTATTAGAGAGTGTTTACTTTATATAGTTAGGTTGCGTATAGGTTGTCAACCAGTCACTATCACTACTGAGGCAACAAACCACTAACCCCAAGTATTAAACTTTAAAGGAATAGTCTACTCATTTTCAATATTAAAATTTGTTATTACCTTAACTAAGAATTGTTGATAAATCCCTCTATCATCTGTGTGCGTGCACGTAAGCGCTGGAGCGTGCTGCGACGCTTCGATAGCATTTAGCTTAGCCCCATTCATTCAATGGTACCATTTAGAGATAAAGTTAGAAGTGACCAAACACATCAACGTTTTTCCTATTTAAGACGAGTAGTTATACGAGCAAGTTTGGTGGTACAAAATAAAACGTAACGCTTTTCTAAGCGGATTTAAAAGAGGAACTATATTTTATGGCGTAATAGCAGTTTTGGGAGTACTTCGACTCGGCGCAGTAACACCCTCCCTCTCCCATTATGAGAGTGAGAAGGGAAGCGGACTTTTCAGGCGAGTCGAAGTACTCCTAAAAGTGCTATTACGCCATAAAATGTAGCTCCTCTTTTAAATCCGCTTAGAAAAGCGCTACGTTTTATTTTGTACCACCAAACTTGCTCGTATAACTACTCGTCTTAAATAGGAAAAACGTTGATGTGTTTGGTCACTTCTAACTTTATCTCTAAATGGTACCATTGAATGAATAGGGCTAAGCTAAATGCTATCGAAGCGTCGCAGCGCACTCCAGCGCTTACGTGCACGCACACAGATGATAGAGGGATGTATCAACAATTCTTAGTTAAGGTAATAACATATTTTAATATTGAAAATGAGTAGACTATTCCTTTAAGGTGAAATTCATTCAATATCAGACATAGACGATACAGTGCATCAAATCTTGTGGACCACAAAGTCCTTAAAAGTATGGCTTGGGCTCCTCTGACCAACACCCAACCGTCCCAAACTCCCTAGAAACCGCATAGGGTGTGTCGCCCTAGTGACACCCTATCTTTTTAAGTTTTGCATACGCGAGCACCTCTCGTCTTCCTCAGAAAATGTATAATCCGAGTAAGCTCATACCACAGCACGTTTTGTCGGACTATTAACCAGTAAGCAATATTTTTATTCTTATCCAACCAGGTCTTGTAAAGCTTTCCTTTTAACAGAGCTTTGAATATATATTCTGTAGTAGTTCTCTTATAATGAGGTCATGCAGGTTGGCATTACTGTGTTCTCCACAGGGAGCGATCATACCGTAAGTCTCTTGGGAATGCAGAGTCGAGCGCTATTAATAGCACAGCGTCGAGTAATTAAAGCGCTTTTGGAGCTGTGAGGACTTGATTTAGCCCCAATGTTAATTAGCGATATGTTAAGCCCCAACGTTACTGTGGAACATCCCAGCGCTCTTCACCCCTTTGCCCATCAGACTCGCTTTTAATCCCACCACGCTTCTACTGCAGTTGGTTTTGCACGAAGACTCGCCTGACTGCAGTAAAAAATCTCAGCCTGTATAAGTAATGATTTTTCATGTATGTGTGCATTTGTAGCTTTTTTAATTCCTCCTTAAGTCTGATTATAACTTAAAGGGATAGTTCACCCAAAAATGAAAATTCTGTCATCATTTACTTACTATGAAGTTGCTTCAAACTTGTATAAATGTCTTAGTTCTCCCGAATACAAATTAAGATATTTTGAATAATGTTTATAACCAAACTGGGGCACAATTGATTTCCATAGTAGGAAAAATAATACTATAGAAGTAAATTGTGCCCCAGATCTGTTTTAAATGCATTAAACGATGATAGAATTTTCATTTTTGGGTGAACTGTTCTGTTAAGTCAAGGATTCTTGCAGCGATTTTCAAGCTCATTTAGGGACCGTGCCTTTAATAGTTTAAAGGGATAGTTCACCTAAAAATAAAAATTCTGTCATCATTTTCTCATCCTCATGTTGTTACAAACCTGTATGAATTTCTTTTTTCTAAACACAAAATATATATTTTGATAAATGATGGTAAGCACATAGCTGATTGTAAGCATTGACTCCCATAGTAGGAAAACAAATATTATGAAAGTATTGTGATAAATGATGAAGAAGATGGTGGTAAGCACACAGTTGACGATACCCATTAAATTCCATTGTAATGTTTTTCCTACTATGGATGTCAATGGTTACAATCAATCTGTGCTTACTATCATTTATCAAAATATTTTCTTTTGTGTTTATCAGAAAAAAGAAATTCATACATGTTTAGAACAACATGAGGATGAGAAAAGGATTACAGAATTATCATTTTTGGGTGAACTTTAATATGTAAATGACCTTGTGACGTCAACACTGTCAAATCGCTAATTATGAAAAAGGGGTCTGTTTCTAAAAGTGGCAGTTATAGGATAATGATACTGTTAACTGCAAAAATCATATTATTAAATTGTTTACGTTTTCATGCAAAATAAATAAACTAATGCTGTTTATCAAAAATAAAAAATAAAAATAGAGCGACGGGTTAAAAATTTGATAGTTTTGCAATTGAGAACAATTTTAAATTATTATGATATTACGCAGTCCCCGAAAATAGTCCTCTTGGTTACTTTCAATAGCAGGGCACTATTAAAATCCCAACTATTAATTTTCCGTCGGTCTTAGTACATGGTGTAAGTACAGAAGAGTCAAATTTTAAATAGGAAAAATATTTTTCTTTTTCTTTTTGATTATTTTTGATGCTAATGGTCTAATCGGATTCAATGGATTATGCTAAACTATGCTAAAAGTGTTAGCGCCAGACACGGAGATCAGCTGAATGGATTCCAAAACGGTAAAAGTCAAATGTTTAACTCTATGGGAGCTGAAAAATAAGCACATTTTCAAAAAAAGTGGGGTGTCCCTTTAAGAGCTAAATCATTGCCACATCTCATTATTTATGGTAAAAATTTCTAATTTTGATACTTATTTACTGAATTTGACTGACATTTGCTTGGTTGTCTTGTATTTGCAGATACCAGAATCCATCATTTCACGAGGCGTGCAAGTGTTACCACGAGACACCGCCTCTCTTAGCACAACGCCTTCTGAATCTCCTTGTGCTCAGCAGTCCCGCCTCTCCACTGCCTCCTGCCCCACCCCTAAGGTAAGATCCCGCCTCTTCCACTTCAATCACACTATTCCTTGCTCCCACAAGCTCAGCTTTTTGTTTCGTCATGCTCCTCTTATCCTTCATGGCTGGATCTTCATCTGCCGCCACCTCATTGGCCGCTTTGATGCCCTGCTTTGCTTTCCATAAAGAGGCGACTCTGATCTTTGGGCCGGAAAAAGAGAGGAAAGGCGGAGCTTCCACACTGGTTCAATTCAGTTTGCATTGCTGATGTACCTGATGTGACCAGTTTTATATTTCAGATCCAAACGTGTTATTTGATATCGTTACGGACGTGAATCTTTTTAGGGAAGGTTCAGGAGTTGCTTTTGACCTTTGTGTGTTTTTAAACCTTGTTTATGTTTATATCAATGTTATATCCATTATTTAAAGTACAGTATAGCATCACAAACTGAAGCCTTTTTCAGGTTTTGGTAGCCATTGTGTGTATAGTCGCTTCATAATTCATGGTCATACTCGATCATCTCAACTTTGGACTTTCATCGTAACCGCTACTCGGTTTAATGAACTCTAGTTTGTAGTTGCTGTCAAGTTATTGGTTTCATCTGAATGTACATTTTGTACATTTTGACAAGTGTCTGAGGGCAGGATCCTTGATTTCTGCTCTTTTACATAAAGAAATCTTTTCACTTAGTTTCTTCACTTTTTAGTAGTTTCTGCAGTTTGGTGACGGTTCCTTGTCACTACTTGGGGTATTCCCAATGCACTGCTTTTTGTTAAAGATTGATCAGACCTTAGTTAACCACTGTGTATTGCTGTTAACCCATATGAGGATGGGTCCAAAAGTAATTTGTGGAAATGGAAACATAGATTAACTACATCAGCAATCTCTCTCTTTTTTATTTATCCTCTTTCTGTCTTTCTCTCTCTCTCTCCCTCTGGTGGACATAATGTGTTGTACAACACAAACCATCTATAAAGACCATTTCAAAAGATGTAAACAACACTGGTCCAGAAGCACTTCCTGTTTCCGTTTTTTAACACTAGATAAACGTTGGGATTAAATAAACCAACAGAACATATAAACCTGAATTAAGTGAAGTTAAACAAACATTTTAAAGATAATGATATATGTGAAATAAAAAAATAACTGTCACAAACTGTAACAGGAAGTGCTTCTGGACCAGTGTTGTTTACATCATTTGAAATGGTCTATACCAGACACCAAGGAGTTGATCTTGCAAAGAATTAGAAGTATTTAACTTTCTGTTTTAATTTTTTTGCCAGGGTGCAAAGAAATTGCCTGTGTTAAGCAGAAGTTTAATAAAGTCTGATCTTCAGATGTGACCTCAGGCTTGCTTGTAATTCTGCTTACTGCTGTTTTTCTTGACAAGCGTATTGTGATTTAGCTTTCGATACTAAACAGTCGTGTCAGGTGGCACTTAGTGGTTACCGAAAGAGGCTACACAAAGTAAATTTAGTGCTGACATGTATGTGTAGTCCATTACGTGTGTGCTTTGTGAGCGCGCCTTTGACATGAGAGCAAAAATAATTTTACCCACATAAATTCTCTGCACGTTTCATTAACATATTATGTTATTGAAACGTGCAGAAAATGTATGTGGGTAAAATGCATTTGTGACACAAACAGGAGTGATGCTAAGCTTACTGACTTTATATTTATTGTCTATTTTTTAAGGAAATATCAGACATGGTGAAAAAACTGAACTTTTTTGAAAAATCTGAAATTATTAAATAATAATAGTTCACCCCAAAATTACAATAATATTATAAATCACTTACCCTTGTGTCGTTCTAAACCACCTTTGTCCTTTGATTGTTTTCAGAACACCATTTTTAAGATATTTTTGATAAAAGCCGGGAGGGTAAGTGTAATTTTGGGGTGAAGTAACCCTTTAAAAAGTACTTTTTACAATATTACTGCAACCAATGAGTGAGTCTGCTGTTAAATATTTAAAATATGTTTCATAAAAGAAAAAAGTATGCTCTGGATTGGCTGTCTATAACTAATAATATTTCAGCACAGTCAGGTTTTATCTGTGGCCGATGTACCCCTCCTCTCCATATAAATAGATGGTGACTTATTAGTGAACGGAATAAAAGCATACATCATCTGAAAGAACTGAAATCAATATACACTCACACACAGACACACACAAGCCCACCGCATTCCCTCAGTACACTGAAAAAATTATTCATTTAATTTACAAATTTTTTTAAGGTAAGGGGTTGCAATCAATTTATTTAAGCTATTTAAACAAACAACTTTTGTTTAGATTTAGCTTTAAATAAATTCAGGGTTCCTACGGGACCTTGAAATCCTTGAAAGTTTGTGAATCTGGAGGAAAAAATTCAAGGCCCTGGGAAGTTTTTGAAAATGTACGTACGTAGATACAGGTCATTGAAAGTGCTTGAATCTATTTTATGCAAGAAGTTTCTGGAAAAAAATCCATATTATTCCCGGTGTAGTGTAGGATAATATCATAAAATTTCTAGCCTTTTAAGCACACATGCTAAACTGTTCGCTTTGAATGCTTATATCTTCTGTATGTGAATGTTGATTCATACCAAAATGCTTTTTTGTATAGTTGTGTTTGACACATAAAAACGTCTCGGGTTACGTATATAACTGTTGTTCCCTGAGAAGGGAACGAGAAGCTGCATCTCCCTCGCCATACGTCCTGCGTCCCTGTAACGCCGTCTTTGCCAATATTTCAGATAGCAATATACATCCTGGCTCCTGCTTCACCCTGTCTTTGTTGTTAAGCCTCACCATTGGTTGAATTTGATATACAAATTCAGACGCACCCCTGGAGGCGTCCGCAGTGATGCAGTGCAAGTTCCCTTGAAAGGGAACTGTAACAATGTATCTTAAAAGGTAACACAATGTAACCTTGCTCTCACTTGAAATGTGTCCCCACATTTAGTCCTTGAATTTGAGGGTGTTGGACCTGGAAAGTCCTTGAAAGTTCCTTTAATTTGAAGTTAACTAAGGTGTGGGAACCCTGTAAATTGATTGCAAAAAATTGAGAAAATTGAATGAATCTCTTTTTTTAAGTGTAGATCTAAATGCATCCAGCTGTTACATAAGACCCTGCTTTCCCCCTTCTTTATCTCACCCACAATCTTTTATATTTGTTTGCCCTGAAATTCAGAAAACTCACTTGGCACACACACAACCCCACAGACAGCAGTCAGGACCGTTACATTGTACAGTACTGTACCACACAGCGCTAAGATCTATTGCCTCTAAATTTAGATCCTTGTGGTCTTTCATCATCCTCTTTGTTCTTTTTAAAAAGGTGAAACAATACACCAAAGATAATTGTGAAGAATTTTAAAACCCGTCTCAGTGTATTTGAAAATCTTTTCTTGCGTGGTAAATGCATGTTATTAACGCTAGATCAGTCGCTTTGCACGTTTTCTTTTCTCCCATGTCTCCACCTCTCTCTCCCCTCCTACACTCAAGCAAGCTTCATGCGTGTAGCGTGCGTTTGTGTGCCTGTGTGCGCATGGGAGACTTGCAGCATTCTGCTGCATGTCGGGATCAAGCATGGTAAGCGCTGACTTTCTCCGCTCTGATGCGTCACTGTGTTTTGTCGTCAGCGTGTTTATGTCGGATGTGCGTGCGTGAGTGGTTGCGTGTGTGTGAGATGGTAGGGTTTCAGACAAACTCCGGGGGAATCCGTGGCAGATGCATCGGGGTGGGATGCTCTGTTTTGGGGTGAATTCAGTGTGTGATGTGTGGTGTATGTAGCGGCCCCCTGCTGGGATCGAGACCTGTGATTTCATAACAGCTGCAGTGCTTTAGTGTAGCACATAAGGAAATTTTAGTATCGGGCTCTGTGAATGGAGCAGCGCTGCTGTTTGGAGTTGCATTTGGTTTAGTATTAGTGCTTTTCCAAGACCTTATAGGACCTTGTTGCCTTATTGCATTTTGTTGTGCTTTTTTTGTAGCTCTACAACAACAAATTTACACATGCACACATGCATGCATGTTATTTGAATATGGTGCATTTGCACTGTGTGTCTGTGTTGTGTTTAGTGGGAGAGGAATTGGTTTCTGTTACACACTGTTATTTTTTCTTTTTGATATACATAACCTCATATGTGAAATAATGTGGCTTAAAGTAGAAAAATAGCAGTAGTACAGATCGAGTACAATAATATGTTAAATTGCTTAAACAATCTGAAATTAAGGTTTGATTAGGGTTGATATCGACTAGGGCTCTTAAAATAAAGGTGTTTCACGTTGCCATAGAGGAACCATTTTTGTCTAAATGGTTCCATTGGGAACCTTTAACATCGAAAGAACCTTTTGGTTTCACAAAAGGTTCTTTGTGGTGTAAAAAGGTTCTTCACATTTTTGAAAGATAAGAAAGTTTAGTTCTTTAAATCAAACAATTAGTTAATCAAAATGTATATTTATATAGTGCTTTTTTACAGTGTTACATGGTTTCAAAGCAGCTTTACACGAAAATAGAAATAGGAAAACCACGTAAGTTCTGTAAATATTTTAAATTAAATACTAAGTGATTATATTTTAAACAGAGATGGCAATGCATTTGTTTGTTTGAGGAAAGCTTATGATAAAGGTTTATGATTTTTCAAAAGATGTTTTGAATATCATAGAATAAATCATTTTGGTTATAGGCTTAAATACATTTACGACTATGTTTGGTTTGGTATTTGCATTTTCACATAATTGTTTATTATATTTTATTGCTATTACTTTTAAATTACTAAAAAAATTATTAATCGTTATATTTTAATATTTTTTATTATATAACAATTATTATAATTGTTAATGAATATGCATATAGTAATTATGCATTATTAAAGGTGGGGTGTTCAACGGTATTTCATGCATTCTGACTTATTAAAGGCTCTCTAAGCGAATAATGTGCGACGTCACTTCCTGTTGATGTTTGAACTGTTTTCAAACAAACGGAGCGTAGCTAACGCCTCCCCCTCCCTCTCCCGTCCGTGCTTTCATGAACGCGCCCAACCCCCACCCCCAAATCCTTCTTGTCGTTTATTGGCTGGAACACTTTGTTATGTTTTGTTGTGCTAGGTTTGGCCACTATGTTGATTTTGCCGTTTGTCGAGTCTGAGCTGTCTACAGAGATTGCGTTTTTTTACAGTTTGATCAGTGGACAGGCAGCAAGCAGATAGTGAGGAAATGTTTGCTGTATGTAACAAAAAATGTTTTATGGTCTAAAACGTGTCAATTCGCTTAGAGCGCCTTTAACACAGTTTAAGAGTAGGTTTCCTCATGCTAAACAAATGCAACGTGTCAAAAAAGCAGTTGGACGTGTTACAGAGTATTTCTGTGCCGAATGCACATGTTCGTACAAGTTTCTGAAATTTTTTTTAGAATATGGGTCGAGCTGACATATCAGGGGTAAGCCATACGTATAATTTTTTTATGGGCACTTCCTCCGGAAAAACATGCCCACACGTCAATCAGCGGGAAAGCGAGAACTGAGGACGCTAGAAGTTACATGCATCACTTCACGCGACAGATTTGTTTTATATCAAGACTTCTCAATGGCATAATAGAAGTGTGTTTTTGGATGTAAGGAGAAGAAAGCCAGCATTATGGAAACAATGGATATAGTTTGTTTATCGGGGGTAGGAGCGGAGTATTGTGTGTGTTTTATTACCGCTAGATTTCAATGAAAAGTCCCAACTGGGACATGAGTTGCATTTGGTAAGTAAGAATTCTGTGTTATGTTGGACATCGGCGCGTAAGTGCATATAATATAAACGACACGGACATGTAGTCAATCATAAGTTGTTTTGTATACAGTGTTGCACGACTCGTGACTCGCTCCTCCCGTAGCCGGTGACTCCTCCTTCCGATTTTTTTTGTACATTATCGGAAAGAATCGCTAGAGCTGATCTGTCTTTTATAAATCTGATAAAGCTAAAGACTTCTGAGATATGAAGGAGGTAGTACTACTATATAGGTACTCAAGATTAACATCAGATATGCAGAAACAGTGTGTGTTATAGGAGCTTTAAAGGAGCAGTATGTAGGTTTTTGACTATACTAAATAAAAAAAATACTACAATATATGCATAGTAATGTTTCTCTGAAAACTGCTATTGCAGTTATAATGCGCATTTTTGTGCTGGAATGTCTGTTTTTGTTTTGGTCTGTGTGATACCGTTCACTGCCAATATACTCATTTGTTTAGTTTGACAGCTACGGTTACTTTAATGTGACCCTGGACCACAAAACCAGTCATAAGGGTACATTTTTGAGATTTATACATCATCTGAAAACTGAATAAACAAGCTTTAATATTATGTATTTTTTTAGGATAGGACAATATATAGCTAAGATATAACTATTTAAAAATCTGAAATTTGAGGGTACAAAAAATCTAAATATTGAGAAAATCGCCTTTAGTTGTCCAAATGAAGTCCTTAGCATAAACATTTTTGGTAATTTGCACACAACAAAAACATTGCAAAAGTAAAAATTAGACGGTAAACTTACAGTACAGTGTAAGGCTTAATGCTTTCCATCGTCAGTTGCGCTCCTGTAGATGTCTGGCAACCCATGTGAGCATTGAGTCTGAGGAGGAGGGGGGCAGGTATAAAACCGTCTTTAAAATGGATGGAAAATGCAAACCACTTTGTATAACGAAACTAATTTGTGAAAAATCATCACATACCTTGTTGAATAAGCATGTGGAAACATCAAATATAGACATTTTGTCAGATCTTGCTCTGTAAACGTTTCTAAACATATTGCAGAATTACCCACCTGCTGAGCTGCAATATATTGTGTATTGTTACTCTAGTATCACAGTTTTCCTTTGACTACTGATTGAGACTGAAGTTCTGTTCTCTGCTGACTTGAATTGTGTGGAAAGAATTGTGTAGATGCTCAGAGGGACAGCGCATGTGTGTGTGCTCACTGAGGCGAGTGTGTTGTGGGCTCACTGATGTGTATGTGTGGTGGTGAGGTTGGGTAAAGATACGCCTGAAAGGCCTTTCAGTCGTGCAGACAGACTGTAATTAAACAAAGAGTGTTAATACTGAATAAGAGCTGCATCTTTCACCTACGCAGGACATGAGAATATGCGTGAAAACTTTTAAGCGAAACTGTTACTTTAACTCCTTTACAAGAAGTCCAAAATATCACATTTGTAATGATAATTTTTATTTAATATTTGGATGCCAAGCAATACATTATTTGTGAACTCCAGAGGGGCTTTTTTGTGGCAAAATAGTTGAATATTTTATATACGTTTGTGTATAAAATATTGTTTTTGTTACATAAAAACAGGCATTAAAGGGACACTCCACTTTTTTTGAAAATATGCTCTTTTTCCAGCTCCCCTAGAGTTAAACATTTGATTCTTAGCGCTTTGGAAACTATTTAGCTGTTCTCCGGTTCTGGCGCTAACACTTTTAGCATAGCTTAGCACAATCCATTGAATCTGGTTAGACCATTAGCGTCTTGCTAAAAAAACCCAAAGAGTTTTGATATTTTTTCTATTTAAAGCTTGACTCTTCTGTAGTTACATCGTGTACTAAGGCTGACAGAAAATTAAAAGTTGCGATTTTCTAGGCAGATATGGTTAGCAACTATATTTTCATTCTGGCGTAATAATCAAGGACTTTGCTGCTGTAACATAGCCGCAGCAGGGCAGGCATAGTGATATTACGCACTGCCCGAAAATAGTCCCCTGCCATTGAAAGTTACTAAGGGACTATTTTCGGCTGCTGCGTAATATCATTGCGACTCCTGCAGCCATGTTACGGCAGCAAAGTCCTTGATTATTATGCCAGAATAAGAGTATAGTTCCTAGACATATCTTCCTAGAAAATCGCAACTTTGAATTTTCTGTCAGTTTTAGTACACGATGTAACTACAGAAGAGTCATGTTTTAAATAGGAAAAATATTTGAAACTAAGCTATGCTAAAAGTGGTACCGCCAGACCCGGAGATCGGCTGAATGGATTCCAAAACGGTAAAAATCAAATGTTTAACTCTAGGGGAGCTGGAAAATTAGTATATTTTTAAAAATGTCCCTTTAAAGGCACAATATGTAAAAAATATTGCATTAAAATAGCAGTGTTATATATTTTGTTTATTTGTGTACTTGCATTATCCCAAATGTCTTAACAGTGTTTAAATCCAGAGAAATTTTAAACAGTCTACTGTCCCTTTTTTATTGCCTGTCGGCATGTTCATGTCCACGTTATTGAAGTATTAGTTGTATTAGTTGTAGGGTCTTGCATGCCACTTTGTTTGCTTGCATTATAGCACAAAAGTACATTATAGCACAACTCCCATCATTCCACGCTCCTTCACAGCATCATCAAGCTAAACCTTTGTTATTGTTTTTCGACCTCTAGCAGCCAAATATACATATTGTGCCTTTAAGCACTTTCCACTGTAATAGGAGAAAGTGTTTTAATGTCAAAATATTAACATCATCTTGAAGATACGCACATGCTAGCAGTAAGGCAATAGCAGGAATAGTGTGACCAGAGTGTACCTTGATTACCATTTCCAATAATAATGCGTAGACATTGACAGTCCCTTTGGACATTGATGACCCCACCTCCTCATTACTTAATTGATGATTGGAGAGGAGATGAAGGTCAGCTAAAGGAAGAAAGGGTCTTTACGGTTGCCGTGGTGATTACTACATGGCCCTGTCATTGAATTTGACAGGTGTGTGACAGTTTTGGAAGAGATACATATTGTATTTGGCAGTGCCTCGGAATTTAATTTTTTCATTACTCTCTCTCTCTCTCTCTCTCTCTCTCTCTCTCTCTCTCTCTCTCTCTCTCTCTCTCTCTCTCTCTCTCTCTCTCTCTCTCCTCTCTCTCTCTCTCTCTCTCTCTCTCTCTCTCTGCATGCACAGTTGTGTACTTATTATATTTGACAGGCACTGATTATTCAAAAAGTGTGTGCGTGTCCAATGTCCATTATCATAGTTTTGACCACAGTTCCTGTTTTCTTTATTTAAACACTTATTCATCCTGCATCTCACTATACCCTTTCACAGGTGCATCATTTTATCACCTGTTTTAACATGTACACCGGGTCCAAAATTAGCTTCTTGCCACAATTGCTAATATCAGGTGAATTTATCTGTCAATTTTTTTAAATAATGTTTTCTGTATTATTTAAATAAAATTACAAGTTTTGTTGTGACTTTTTCTTGAAAAAGTAAACTTGCAGCAAACAGCGCAGGTCATTGGGTCACTAGTAGCATCATGCGCTAGCCTGCATTTTTTTGTCTTTGTGGCTTAATTTTATGAATTAAGGCAAACACATGGTACGCCAGTTATGATGTTAAAGGGGACATTTCACAAGACTTTTTTAAAGATTTAAAATAAATCTTTGGTGTCCCCAGAGTACGTATGAAAAGTTTTAGCTCAAAATACCATATAGATAATTTTGTAGGTGTGACCAAAAAGGTGCAGTTTTGGAGTGTGTCCTTTAAAATGCAAATGAGCTGATTTCTGCACTAAATGGCAGTACCGTGGTTGGATAGTCATGACATCACAAGGGGAGCCAGATTTCAATGACGTGTTTTTTTCACATGCTTGCAGAGAGTGGTTTACCAAAACTAAGTTACAGGATTGTTCTTTTGCACATTTCTAGGTTGATAGAAGCACTGGGGACCCAATTATAGCACTTAAACATGGAAAAGTCAGATTTTCATGATATGTCCCCTTTAAACGAAAATTTATATTTTTTTATTATTTGTGCATGTCATCTGTGTTTTGCCACGAGACCAAAAGATGCAAAAACCAAAGATGAGAGATTTGTCCTGTTTGAGAATTATGAGAGATTTTTCAATGCTTAAATTTGGACCCTACATGTGCAAATCTATTAGGAGCCTATTACTGTGGGTTCACACCAACTGCGCTTGAGGCGTGAACATTTTGAGTTTACTTGCTTCATTTGCGCGTTAAAGCCGCATGTGAAATACTAGTCATTGAGACATTCACGTGGAAATTCGTGTCATGGGAGGGGCTTCTGCGACTCCGCTCGCTTCCTGTGATTACATCACTACTAGAGCAAGCTACTGATTGGTTAACGCGGCGCCTTTTTCTGCCAAAGTAAAAAATGCTCAACTCTCGCGTTTCCCGCTGCAACGCTCAATTCGCACCATTCGCGCAAATGAGGCGGAATCACGTCTACCGCGCCGCACAAAACGCCTCATTTGGGCCGCGAGACCTCCAGACGCTTATCAACATGTCTTCACATTGACTTAACATTAAAATCACTTGCGCTTGACGCCTCTACCTCGGCTGGTGTGAACACAGCATTAGAAACTAAAACACAGTTTTGACTGCATTAACTTCCTCAATAGATTTCCTCTATATTAAAGGAATAGTCTACTCATTTTCAATATTAAAATATGTTATTACCTTAACTAAGAATTGTTGATACATCCCTCTATCATCTGTGTGCGTGCACGTAAGCGCTGGAGCGCGCTGCGACGCTTCAATAGCATTTAGCTTAGCCCCATTCATTCAATGGTACCATTTAGAGATAAAGTTAGAAGTGACCTCCCAAAAGTGCTATTAGACCTTAAAAATAGTTCCTCTTTTAAATCCGCTTAGAAAAGCTATTGAAAATGAGTAGACTATTCCTTTAAGGGTCTTGATGATTGTGCAAGTTGAGTTCAGACTAGGGCTGCAACAATGAATCGATAAAATCGATAATAATCGATTAAGAAATTCGTTGTCAACTCTGACAACCACCGTCAGACAGTTATAACTCAATTCTGGAGCTGTTACTTTATACAGCACATGCTGGTGCTGCTTCTCACCACGCAAGCAGCTTGTTTAAGTAAGGCAACGTTGCCAGGTCCTCTGCCTTTCTGCAGAGTTCGGAGTTGGGCTACATTTAAACTGTTTTCGTAGGTTGATGTTTTTCTGCGGGTTAGAGATGGAAGGATTTGGTTCATTAGTTGTTGGTATTTGGTCTGTGAATAGTCATTGAAATGCTTTTAAATTGATTTTGATTGGCCACCTAACAGGACAGTGATGGAAGCAAAAGCGTAAAGGAACTCTGGTTAATAAAGGTTTAATTTCATCCTTTAAGTGAGTTTGTTTTTTTATATATATTTTTTTTTCCATAAAAATAGTAATGAACCACAAACCAAGCATTTGTTTGTATGTAAGGGGAAAATCTAAGTTTTTATTACTGTAACAACTTGTGTGTATCACTTTTTGTTTATTTATATTTTTACGTTTAAAGTTGTTTCACTATTTAGAAACTGCACAAAGTTTTTTTAATGCTTAAAATATTAAAATCAAAAAGATTATACTAGCAAAACTGTGTAGTAGTGTGTATCCTAATTTAGTGCCTTATTTAGCTATTATAAGTGAAGTTTTTTTTATCCGATTAGTCGATTAATCGAGAAAATAATCACCAGATAAATTAATTATGAAAATAATCGTTAGTTGCAGCCCTAGTTCATATAAAATGAAGTGGGATTTTGGTGTCTTGATGTTGTTACCTCTTCATGTAGAGTAACGGCCAGCATCTGCCCATGTACCTCTGTTATAATGGGAATGCTGTTTGTGTGTTTTTTTTCCTTGCTTGTGGCTGCAGTGTTAACCCTCCTGTTCCCTCTCTCCCTGCACCAGGCCCGGCTCACCTCCTGCTCATCCACTTATAGTGTCACAGAGGTACAGCATGTTTTACACAGCACTGTTCATCTCCCAGCGACTAACTACGCCCCTCTCTAAGACTCAGCCAATCATTGCTCACACACCTCACTCATCACTATTTGGCAACTCTGTCTCATCCGCGGTCCATTTTTTCCAAAACATTTTCTAGTTTTAGTGCGTGTATGTGTGCTTGACTGTGTGTAATTCATCTGTTGATGGCTCCAGCTCATTAAGTACTCTTGAAGTCTGAGTTTTAACTGACCTTTAAAGGGCCCATATTATGCAAAATCCATTTTTACAATGTGTTTGGACATAAATGTGTGTTGGCAGTGTGTGAACACAACAACCCTCCCATGAAAAAATCCCCCTTTAAACCAAAGCAGGCTCATTAGACATGCTGCTTTGATTCTCTTGTTAATGTGACGTCACACAAACATAGCCGCGCCCACAACCACTGACTGACTGGTTAATTTTACCTAAAAGCTTTTCTAAATGTGTTTGTTAGCACTTTTAGTACTTATGCAGCTAGAGATACTAAACTTCCAGACTGTATTCACAGAAATCAGGTTTATTTTGAACCGAAAGCAGTAGCTCATTTGCATTTAAAGGTACACACATGAAAACAGCGCACACAAATAGGGGCATTTTGGACATGCTATAACAAAATATTTGTGGGGTATTTTGAGCTGAAACTTTACATACCCATTCTAGGCACACCTGAGACTTACATTACATCTTGTAAATAGGACATAATATTGGTCCTTTAACAACTGCATCTAAAATACTCTCTTGTCTCTCAAGACACCAACATAGTATACCTCATAATAACGTTATTTTTCTGTTACGTACTGTAACACTACGTAACATAATAACGTAACACTTCTGTTTTTACGGGTTACGGAAACAAGATTTGAGATTTGATTGGTCTCTTTTTCTTTGAAATCCCCTGAAAAATCAGCATCCCATACAAAGACACACTACCCCTGCTTTCCTCTGGTTTGGTCATGTAGTAACCGCAACGATTTTTTTGCTTTGAGTTTTCATTTTCTTCCCCCTCACATTTTTCATCCCAGTGTTAGCTGATCCGTAGATAGATTGTGCGTTTGTGTGTGTGTCTGTGATTTGTGTTTACTGTGATGTGTGTTTGTATGTATGTTAATGGGGATGGCTGTCTCAGGTGAGTTACTGTCCTGTGGCTTCCCTCAGGCCTCACGGAGAGAGTTCAGGGCTCACCTGGATGAGGTCATCACACTCAAGTCAAGGTACTCTACCTTGGACCAGGTAAACGGATATTCCCTTTCTCCCCTAACTTTCCCATTTATTAGCACTCAGTCAATCACACACGCCAGCGTGCACCAGCGTCCTCTCAGATTGTTGCTTGCGGCCACATCCTGAAATTGGAGTGTTAGGGCACTTTTTCCTCAAGATCTGTTTGAAAAACTAGTGAGCTGCCTTTTCTAGATACTGCTTAATTTGGAAGCTAACTTCCAAGGGAATGTTTCAACCGGATACAGTATGGTGTTTGCTAATCATAGCAGAATGTAATGAAAGCGAATGCAGATCTTACTGTATATTTTTTAATCTTTTCTTAAATTGTCACAGGGCTCTTGAATGCACACAGCACTTGAATACAGCAATACACTTGGTGTGGTGGTCAGAAATGTATATCTATTATCTACTATACCCAACACCACAGTAATTTAACAGAACTACATTGGCTATGTTTACATTCACAACATTTTGTCAATCAGACTGAATTTAATCCGATTGAAGATTACGAAAATGCAGTTAACATGTACCCTAAACTTTGCAATCTGAATAAAATGCACATTCTATATAAACCGAACGTCTGTGCAAGCGCACAGCCAGGGTTGCCAGCTTCCCGTATCATAACCATCCCAATGGACATTCAAAACTAGCCTAAAATCATCCCAATGACTATTCATAGACCAAAAACCAATAACTAATGAACGCAATACTTTCGCAGACAACAACCAAGCCGCGGAGACCGTTTAAACAGTAGCCCAAATCTGAACTCGGAAAAAAAGCAGAGGACTTGGCAACGCCACCCAGCCCACAGAATCTCTAGATAAATGTACAAAGCTGAGTTGAAGAACGTTTTTCTTAAGTTTCAGATATAGGCAATGAAAACACAATTTTTGAAAGTCACGATACTATTTTCTTGCTTTGTGTAGCCACCAAACGTCTGCGCAAGCGTACCGCCATTGTTGCCAGCTTCCCGTATCATAACCATTCCAATGGACATTCAAAACTAGCCTAAAAGCATCCCAATGACTATTCATAGCCCAAAAACCAATAACTAATGAACGCAATAGTTTCGCAGACAACAACCAAGCCGCGGAGACCGTTTAAACAGTAGCCCAAATCTGAACTCGAAAAAAAGCAGAGGACTTGGCAATGCCACCCAGCGCACAGAATCTCTAGATTAATGTACAAAGCTGAGTTGGAAAAAATTTTCCTTAAGAAGTTTTCAGATATAGGCAACGAAAACACAATTTTTGAAAGTCACGATGCTATTTTCTTGCTTTGTGTAGCCACCAAACGTCTGCGCAAGGGTACCGCCAGGGTTGCCAGCTTCTCGTATCATAACCATCCCAATGGACATTCAAAACTAGCCTAAAATCATCCCAATGACTATTCATAGCCCAAAAACCAATAACCAATGAACTCAATACTTTCGAAGACAACAACCAAGCCGCGGAGACCGTTTAAACAGTAGCCCAAATCTGAACTCGAACAAAAACAGAGGACTTGGCAACGCCACCCAGCGCACAGAATCTCTAGATTAATGTACAAAGCTGAGTTGGAAAAATTTTTCCTTAAGAAGTTTTCAGATATAGGCAACGAAAACACAATTTTTGAAAGTCACGATGCTATTTTCTTGCTTTGTGTAGCCACCAAACGTCTGCGCAAGCGTACCGCCAGGGTTGCCAGCTTCCCGTATCATAACCATTCCAATGGACATTCAAAACTAGCCTAAAAGCATGCCAATGACTATTCATAGCCCTAAAACCAATAACTAATGAACGCAATACTTTCGCAGACAACAACCAAGCCGCGGAGACCGTTTAAACAGTAGCCCAAATCTGAACTCGAAAAAAAGCAGAGGACTTGGCAACGCCACCCAGCGCACAGAATCTCTAGATTAATGTACAAAGCTGAATTGGAAAAAATTTCTTTAAGAAGTTTTCAGATATAGGCAACGAAACCACCATTTTTGAAAGTCACGATGCTATTTTCTTGCTTTGTGTAGCCACCAAACGTCTGCGCAAGGGTACCGCCAGGGTTGCCAGCTTCTCGTATCATAACCATCCCAATGGACATTCAAAACTAGCCTAAAATCATCCCAATGACTATTCATAGCCCAAAAACCAATAACCAATGAACTCAATACTTTCGAAGACAACAACCAAGCCGCGGAGACCGTTTAAACAGTAGCCCAAATCTGAACTCGAACAAAAACAGAGGACTTGGCAACGCCACCCAGCGCACAGAATCTCTAGATTAATGTACAAAGCTGAGTTGGAAAAATTTTTCCTTAAGAAGTTTTCAGATATAGGCAACGAAAACACAATTTGTGAAAGTCACGATGCTATTTTCTTGCTTTGTGTAGCCACCAAACGTCTGCGCAAGCGTACCGCCAGGGTTGCCAGCTTCCCGTATCATAACCATTCCAATGGACATTCAAAACTAGCCTAAAAGCATGCCAATGACTATTCATAGCCCTAAAACCAATAACTAATGAACGCAATACTTTCGCAGACAACAACCAAGCCGCGGAGACCGTTTAAACAGTAGCCCAAATCTGAACTCGAAAAAAAACAGAGGACTTGGCAACGCCACCCAGCGCACAGAATCTCTAGATAAATAAACAAAAAAAGTCCTTAAGAAATTTTAGATATAGGCAATGAAAACACAATTTTTGAAAGTCACAATGCCATTTTATTGCTTTATGTAGCCTAATGTTATAAAAGTACACACGAACGCTGCAAATATGTACAGCACGTGACCACATTACCTTAATAATGCGTGTTGCCATAGCCTTGCTATTGCATGTTTATTTGACGAGAATTATGTGATACGTAAAAATTAGGTAAATTTAAGACGTGAACTTGAACACAAATGTTCTACGCATGTGCACAATGTATTTTTGCATCCGACTGAGAAAATACTACATTTCACGCGTTTACATGCAAACTTTTCTACTGATGATCGGATCACAGATCGCACTACACCACCACCCCTTTCAATACGATCGAAATTTGCATCCAATCGACCTCAATCGTATTGATTAAGGTGTTCACGTGAAGGCTTTTCAATACGATTGAGCCATCATACGATTACAAACAGATTATTTGGTTGCATGTAAACGAAGCTACTGTCTAATATTTGCGGAGTCATTTAAATAATGCTTATAGTCATGTTGTCTAGGTAGGCAGCTCACTAAGTTTTAAAACAGAGTCCCATTCTAGACTCATTATAAAACAACTCGCTAGCATTGCAGTTCTTAGTTCACACACTGTCTTATCAATCATTCCTGATTGGTTACGTTCCTTATGCTGGTCCTGACACTTACTTAGGAATTCATTGCCCACTGCTGTTTCCCCAATTACTCCATCTTCATTTCACTGACCAGGGATCAGCTTTCATCTGCTTGTATGCTGATGCATCACTTTTCATCCTTTGTGTGTGAGGACTGGTCAGCTTGTAAGCAGTACTTTCATTTCACTGAATCTTTTAAATCAGCCATGATTTACTTTTTAATGTATGCATTTATGTATGAATCAAGATCGTGAGTTTATATAAAAAATTGCCTTACGGCGCATTCACACGGGGCGTAAGCGTTAACGCTTAACGGAAGGCTTGTCTGAAGCGTGGCCAACAGCCAATCACAGTGGCCGCTACACATGCTCCGTTCTTCCATAAACGTAATTGGCTTGCTCTGTCTAAGTAATTTGCATAAGGCGATCTGATTGGCTGACGCACGCGTTGCCGCTTGAAAAGTTGAGAAATGTTCAACTTCTGCCGCGAGCAACGGCACTGACGCGGCGCCAGCGGATCCACAATTCAGTTCGGCAACGCATGACATCACCCATTAAAAGTGAATGGGAAGCGTTAACGCTGACGCCCCGTGTGAATGCGCCGTTAAAGGGGAATCGAACCCGGGTCACCCGTGTCATAGGTACGTGACACTAACACAGTGCCACAGAATCACATAATAGAAGTTGCTCTCTACACTCCTTCAGTAGCCTCCAGCAAAATTCACGTAAATAAAAAATTGTGTTGAGGAAGTGACGTATGCCGTAAAGCAGTCAAATTTTGTAGTTTTTTTTTGTGCTCTGGTTACTACCAGAAACCATAAGTTTTAAAGTACGAGTAAAAGCGATACAGACCCCGTCAGGCTATGTTAGACATGTCATTCAACCTATTTAAAGTCGATGTACTATCACAAGGGTCTTGAAAATTTATTATGAAGGTTGAAATATTACATGGTGTCGCTTTAAATAAAAATGTCTGTATGTATGATGTCAAATGCGTAAATGTAAAATCAGTCATGTTGTTGTTCATCTACCCATCTATCCACCCATAACCCTCCTGACAGTAATCTCCCCATTCACCCACTTGCACATTCATACTCCCTTCAGACCACATATAGAAATTTAAATCAATGTGATGTAAATTCTGACTCGGCCATCTGCACAGATACACTCAACACCTATGACACTATAGTGCCTTTTTTGTCTAACAAAAAATAATGACTGGACCACAAGTGCAGTATGTGCTGTGTGATTCCGCTAACTGTGCTGAGTGACATTGTGCCTCACCGCAGCCCTTTCCCCGCTAACCTGTGCTAACTTCCTGGCTGGCTGGCATAACAACCCACCTCCCTTTTAAACATTAGCCCACTGCCGAATTATCGTCCAATCAGATCACCTCCTCAGTGCTCGTTCCCTGTCATCTCTCGGCTTGTTTTGTGTAAACTGAGCAACTGCTGTCTTTGAAACTCTTATTTTCTTTCTTTGGTCTCCCAAAGCTTTTCCTTTGCTCTGTCTGTTGTAAATCCTTTTGTTTCTGTTCATTGCCGAAGCTCCACTCTAGGCTGGAGGGGCTCAAAGATGATCGCAGGAACCATAGGACCTTCGACTCGCGAGTAACTATTCCCCACCCGTGTCAAAAAAAGGAGCTGCTTCCATCCGCAAACTCTGCTTTGCGTCAGGAGTCCAAACTCCTTGCTTCACACTCTTTTTTCCTTGTCTGTTTCCTGCCCTCTCTCATGATCTTGTCTGTGGACGTTGCTCTATCTAACGCTCTTTGTTTTATTAGACGTTTGGTGTGTTGGAGTCTCTTGTTGACCTTGAGTTCTGTTTCTTAGATCTTGTTATGGTTTCTGTTACTTTTACGTTTTGATCTCCATTTAGACGCAGTGTTTTCTCACCGTCTGCTGTGTGTCAGCTGCGCCTCATTTCTCTCTTACTTTCTCTCTCTGATTCTCTCTCTCTTTGCTCTGTGTCGATCATTGATTTGTTGTGTTGGTGCTAGTCTGTCGTAACTGGATCGTGAGTAGAAAGGATTTGGGACTTGCTTGTATGTCTCCACCTATAGGCCAGGGGCATTGCGTTTCATTACGAAGGACACAAAACTTTCATGCAGTAATCCAAAGACTTAACAAAATTTTATAAACCTTTATAGCCTCAAGTCTTTGCGTATTTGTTTTGCATGGAAAATGATTGCCCTTTCATACCATTACTCTTGGCCTAAAGG
The DNA here is from genome assembly GCF_027580225.2 of Misgurnus anguillicaudatus. Lineage (NCBI taxonomy): Eukaryota > Metazoa > Chordata > Actinopteri > Cypriniformes > Cobitidae > Misgurnus > Misgurnus anguillicaudatus. The sequence goes on from NW_027395278.1 coordinate 342,171, forward strand.
AAATTCCATACTTTATAATATTTACTTTATGTACTGGTAGATTGACAGTTACAGTATAGCTAAATGTATGATTAATTTGCTATTATTATTATTATTATTATTATTATTATTATTATTATAGACATTCATGGGTCAATTTGCGAGAAATTCAGCATAAAAGTGGTTAAAAGTCAATAGGATGGGTGGGAGTGTCTTGTATATGGATCACTTGGTGAGTGTCTTGAAGTCAACATGAAATCAAAATTTACCCTTTTCTTCGTTAATACACATATCTAAAATTAACATTTTAGTTACGGCATTATTACACAAAGGTATTAATAGCAAATAATGTTTGATTTTTAAAGAAAACAACCACTGGGATACATCCAACATGTTCTCACAAACTTCCGTGGTATGGTCACAGAATATTTTGCTAATTTTTCCGCTGCATTGTCATGGATCTCCGCATTTTCCTTGGCCGTACCACGGACTTTCTTCTCCGTGTCATTGTCACAGATTGGTTACTCAACTGCTTTTTCCTATTTTCAAACCATTGTCACTTCGGTTTAGGGTTAGATTTGGTGTTTGCGTTAGGATGTCACTTTAAGTATTGGCTTATACTATTTTTTTTATTTCGTGGCTGTCCGATGAAAACCACGTATGTCCATTTTGCCGATTTTGAGATTTTTTCGACGGATTGAATGTCCAGGTTCATTTCCGTATACATTATGCGTCACATACCTAAATGGCCAATGAAAAGTTGTGAAATCATGTCATCTGATTTTCACGTATATCCATTTGGTGTCAAAGCTGTCAATCACGCCACGTATCTCCCGCCTGTGAAGCGTTTCGCCGGTCTCGTAAAGTTTCATCAAAGCTCAGCACTGGATATAGCCGAATAAACATAACCTGTGAGACAATATCTTTCCTTCATCGAGGTAAACAATCCCCCAGACGCCAGACGTACGTCTAGGAGTGACTAAATTATGGTAGGACTGTGCAAACAAAGTATCTGTCTAGCATAGTGTTATTTACGCTGGGGACATCCCACCGCTTTTTGAAGGAGTTTGGTTAAAAAGTTCTGAAAAATCAAGCGATGCTTAAGACTGGTTTTGTGGTCCATGGTCACATATGTTGCGTTGTATGCTTATGGTGTGTTTTCTTGTACATATGTAATGAAATTCATTGCAATCATTGACTAAACGCGCTGCTGTTTTCTACGGTATGGTGCTTTGGCACTGTTCGGTTGAGCTGGTGTTGCAGGGACTGTTACATGTGTGCAGTCGACATTGTTGAGGGTTTTATGCTGAGTATTTTCATGTTGTTGACTAGCCTACGCTATGCTCATTTTTGATGCGCCGTTATTCAATATTTTCCCCGTCCTGCAATGTTTTTTATCTGATCTTTTGTCCCCACCACTTTTCAACACAAACTGACGCCCCTGCTGTCAAGCATTACCATGTCAGTGTATTGATTCATTGTCCCTTCATAGCTTTCAAGAGACATTTAATACACTTATAATTAATATTAAATAAAGTAAGCGTATTTAACTAAGACGTAGGCTATTTAATAAACTGAGCGTATTCATCTGTCAATATGAAACGCGACTTAGGCATTCTAATTAATGATCGGAAGAACGCGTATCGACCACAGTTACTGTAAAATATGCACGTATGTCCATTTAAACTCAATTTTGGTCAAATGTGGATTATATCATTACACTGGCAAGAATATGGTTACATGTAAATATGCCGTACCAAGTATGACAACGCTACATTTAACTGCTTTTGATATACGGTGTTTTTTTCACTTCCTGAAAACTAACGGTTTTGGACATACGTGAGTTTCATCGGGCAGCGACGATTTATTCTTTTATATTTTCTAAATTTTAAACCATTGTCACCTGGCGTTAGGGTTAGAGTTGGGTTTGGGTAAGCATATCATTTTCTAACGTTAAACCGAAGCGACAATGGTAAGACAATAGGACAAAACAGTTCAGTAACCAATACGTGACAATGACACGAAAAAGAAAGTCCGTGGTACGGCCACCGAAAAATGCGGAGATCTATGACAATGCCACGGAAAAATTAGCAAAATATTTTGTGAATATACTACGGAAATTCGTGAGATCAGGTTGGATACATCAATATGCAAAATGGCTCCATTGTGCTATCCCTGCAAATTATAATGGTTAAAACAAGTCGTGCTCTAAATACTTCAAAAATATTAATTTATTGAAGTGAAGTGGGATTTAATTTCTGTTTCACGTTGACTTTAATGTTGGCTATAATTAGGGTTGCAAAATTCCAGGAATATTTTCGAAACTTTTCATGGAAATTACACGTTAATATATGGGAGTTGTGGGACGAGTCGGATCAAGGAAGCTAATGTTTGTATGTATACAGTTTGATTAAATAACCCAGAATTTACAAATAATTCCCTTTAATTCCTTAAGTTTCCAACTTCCAAAATTCCTAAACTTTGCAGCCCTAGCTATAATTAAAACTCTTCTGAAACTGAGAAGTTTTGGGTACTAGAATGATACATTATGCTACGTAACTCTCCATGGTGCACTATATCAAGACCATGAAGATAATGATAATAATGGCAGTAGGACTGAAAATGTTGTTTTCAGTTTGTTTGTTTTCCAAAACTGTAACTAGTTCCATTTGGTTGTTTCGTCTGAATGTGTAGATGATCATTTCGATCTGAAAGAATCCTGTCAGTGGAATGCAAACACTCCTGGACAAAGGATGAAGCTCCTTTTGTGCTCTAACCCTCTTCATCTCTCTCTCTCTCTCTCTTTCCTTTTCCAATCTCGTCTCTTTCTCTCTTCCTCATTTCCTCTCATTCTCTGTCTTTCTATATGTGTAGGTCCAGTCGCGATGCAGCAGCAAGGAGAACATCCTAAGAGCAAGTGGGTGACCGATTGTGCATTATTAGTGAAGCATGCATCTGCGAGCGCATGCTAACGTGTGTAAACTCTTGATTTTGGTCTCAGGTCACAGCGCAGTGGACATCACCAAGGTAGCTCGGAGACATCGCATGTCCCCTTTCCCACTCACTTCTATGGACAAAGCCTTCATCACTGTGCTGGAGATGACTCCTGTCCTGGGAACCGAAATCATCAATTACAGAGGTAAGGCTGGCCTATACCACATAGACCAAAGCCCTGGTGACACCGGGAACGTTTGATGGGAACGTTTTCATGAGCTATTATATGCATTTATAGCTTTTTTCTCCAAAGGTAATATGTTAGTCTTTATACTTTTAAAAGTTGGTATACATTAAGGTAAAAATAATACCAGACCGTGATCTGTATGTCCAATCACAAAAAATGAAGTACAAAAATCTCAGAAAAGTAGTTGTAATTGTAATACTTGTTGGATATTCAAACTTCATATATTCAAACTATTGATGTCAAAACGGGCACCTTAAGTATACATTTTGAAACTTTAAGTATACATATTTATGTTACTTTTACAGCCACAGCTCACTATAAAGAAAAGAAACAGGGGGAACATTAGAGATGCATCGATGAAGAGTTTGGTTCTAAAACGCGAAAAACTGCTTTTTTTAATTAGTTGCCGCCAAAATCAGTATTGTATCAGGTCAGTATTAAAAAGTCAATTCCTTAATTTACGCAAAATCCAATATATTCCAATATTTTTTTCCAGACCGCGACAAACTCCAGTCCTACCTCTCTGCAGAATGCAATAAATCCGCTTAACCAATCACAGCACACCATTCCACGCATTGTAAACAATAATGGCGGCGCTTTGCAGTAACAGTGTTTGCGTAGTTACTGCACTTAGCCTTTGTAGGGCAGTATAGCCTAACGTGCATTTAAAAAAGCAACACTCGTTAATCAAATTAATTCAAAAATTTCTTCTTTTTTATCATGAAAATACCTTTACAATACCTAAACAGTTTGAAGAACGGCGATATAAATATTCTTTTAGGCTGGAATAGTGAATGTAATGGTACTTCTTTTGTGGCACAATTGGAGTTTCTGCACGAGAGCGCCATCTGGCTGCCGGGATTTTACCGTAATTCATTAAAATTCATTAATTGAGAGAATGTGCATTTGCATAATTAATCGTTACAGCCCTAAAAGGTAAGATATAAGATTACACAAACTGTTTAGAATTGCGCAAAATGCAGCGTGTTGACGACATGTGCTGGTTATAGCCGCTGTGTAATACAACAAGAACAGCATATTTACACATTTAGTGACATGTCAACAATTGCAAAAGTTTTTATTACCGGAAATATGCAGTATTCATTAATGCCATTGAAGGTAAGTGATTTGCGCAATTAGCGCACATGTGACCGAATTAACAAAGTTATCGTTATTGTCCGGTGATGTGGACGCTAATATTGTTAGCGTTAAAGTGTGAATGGCTCTTTATGTTCAATATTAATAGTCACTATATGTTTGAATAACATTCAGAAATTTAAGTTAAAATAACCTTTAAACTATCAGTATCGTCAGATAACAGTCCGAATACCATATTTTTCAGACTATAAGTCGCTTCGGAGTATAAGTCGCATCAGTCAAAAATGCGTTTTGAAGAGGGAAAACATATACAAGTTGAACTGGACTATACGTCGCATTTATTTAGAAAATGATTTTAAAAATCCAAGCCCAAGAACAGACATTTAATCTGAAAAGGCAAATTATTCAACTAAACAATGGCAAACAGAGCAGCAGGCCGAAAAGGTGTCCGTACATGTTAACGTAACATTACCATTTATTCACCGAACACAATAGCATATCGTACATGCCTGGAAGGCTGAATAGGCTAAATTAACATGACAAGCCAAATCAAGTTCAAAAAGGTCCCGAAGTCATTCCACATCACTGAATCCATTGAATTACATAAATACAGGAGCAGCATAGAGCGGACTCTCGTGGCTGTAGACGGTAATGGTTTCTCTTGGTTCATATGAAATAATTTTTACATATAAGTCGCACGTGATTAGAAGTCGCAAGACCAGCCAAACTATGAATAAAGTGGGACCTAGAGTCCATAAAATACGGTAATCGGCTATCGGTAATTTTTTTAAAATATTGGTGCATCTCTAGTGAACAACCATGAAAAACCATTCCTTTTGTGTTTTGTTGAAGAAAATCATATGAGTTTAGAACAACAGGTTCGCAAATAAATAATAAGAACTGATTTTGAATGAACTTTCCCTTGATATAATACTTTGCTTTTAAATGAACCATTGGTTGTTGGTCTGTGGTGTATATAGGCCAGTAAGTGCTAAAGGCACATACTGTAGTTGCCATACTTTCAATGCTTTTCAGGCTTTCAGCATTGCTCTGTTGTTTTGCATCTTTCATGCCTGTAGCTCTTCATCTGTCATACATCTGTTCTTTCTTTCTCTCATTCCCTCATCTCTCCATTCTTTCAGCTTTATTCTTGTCCTCTGTTGTTTCCCTGACCTCCTCTGAAGCTTTGATGTCATTTGCGGTTATCCTGTGATCAGTTTCCAACAGCTATGTGGCTGCCTACAACACAAACCCAGTATAAAAGCTCTGGAAGGTTTTCTATTGCTCACGGCCCTCAATCGGACATCACAAATGCAGAATTTGACCAATCCGGCAAGCCAGATTGCATCCCATAGTTTTGTTTTGAAATTTACTTCATGGTCGACACACGGAGGGCTATTCTTCTACTTTCTGTTTGGTTTACAAATACAATCTTCTTTGGTTTCCACGGCCATCACTTACACATAGCAGTCACCCCTGCATGTGGATGTCAGTTATACCACCAAGTGAGTTGGACATTAATTTCGGTCCATGTGGTGGGGGATTGTGGTAGTGAAATATGCCGTGCGTCTGGCAGGGCCCAACCCAGGTGACATGGCCCCTCCGGCACGAAAAGGCGTCTGGCGCCAGACTGGCTCCAGTTGGAGGAAAATGCCTCTCTGTTCTGGCCCTGAAGCAAAGGCAGAGAGGAGGTCCTTGGCCAGGTCTGCCCATACCCCCAAGTATTGCACAGGTCAGTGAGCACCTTCATGTCCGGCGCGCACCTTTGAGCATGCCCAGTGCTCATCAGGGTCCAATTATGCTGTGGGATGGCTATCATTCATGCAATAGCACCATTTCACCTCCAGTCCAACAAGGGGTGATAGAGAGTTTGTAACTGCTATGAGATGTTGCATACTGTAGTATTGTAAAAAACGGATTTGGACATGGCTTAATCCCTATTCATAGATTTGGTTTGAAAGGAAAAAAACTCCCGCACACTATCATATACTTGCAATTTGAAAAAAATTTATTCACAACAACGTTTCGGTCTCACGACCTTCATCAGGTATATATGAAGGTCGTGAGACCGAAACGTTGTTGTGAATAAATTTTTTTCAAATTGCAAGTATATGATAGTGTGCGGGAGTTTTTTTCCTTTCTGATACGACCTAATTGTTGGTCCTTTTTTTTTTTTTTTTTTCCTACGCACCTATTCACTACAGGTGTGCGATGGAGTTTGTTCATTAATAGATTTGGTTTGAAAAATTAGCCAAGCATGATGTGCCAGCAGTTGTAAAATATGTGATTGAAGTAATACAGTAGAAGAATATTTGGTTTTAAAAATCGCATAATGGTACTGTGTCAGTGTATTGTTGCTTGTCTTGCGTTGCATGCATGAATCCATCCATTGACAGTCCACTAGAAATAGTATGCCCATTAATCACCTTTGACATACTGTTTTTATCTGGGATGAGACAATACCATATTGGGCAGTATGTGACATTGGATTTAGCCTGTAATAGTGGTGCAACTTTTTACTTGTTCCTGTGATTTTAACGAAAATAACTACCTCCCGGTAACGTCGCCATCTTAGTCGCGTCCACATTCAGGAGAGAGTGTCAGCGTTATTTTAGTTTATAAAGTTTTGAATATGCATATTTCTACAACAAAACCACGCAGATTTCCATCAGAAGGCCGTTATTTATCCCCCTGGAGCCGGTTGGATTACTTTTGTGAAGGATGGATGCACATTTTTTTGGACTTGAAGGAGGGTGGACCCATATCCTTATATTTTATAAACTGAAAGATCTAGGAAACTTTCTAAAAGAACTGAAAATGTGTTCGTCTGAAAAATTAAGGACATATGCATCTCAGATGGCTTGAGGGTGAGTAAATCATGGGTTTAATATTATTTTTGTCCGAATTAACCCGACGTAACCCGATTTAAGACGACGTCAAGCCCCATATATGGTAAAGACAAAGTCAGCGGAAACAGCTAGACAGTCAGTCTCGTGGGTTTAATGTTTGCTACGTCAGAATTTATTTGGCAAATGCGTTTCCATCTCCCATTATTCGCACTTACCTCAAACTAGCGTAAAAAACATTTTGAATTAACTCTTTCCCCGCCATTAACACGACAATTAAAGATGCAATTTGTATTATCCGCGCCGCTAGAGGGCGCCAGATCAAATCAATAACAATGAAGTAGTTTAATGATGCTCTGAAGCAGCATGGACTGATGGGATTTGTTGTCTTTAACTCAAACGCTGATGGCCATCAATAAGACGGGAAAGATTAATCATGTTACACATGAGGTAAAGTAATCAAGTTTTATAAATGTTGTGTTTGATGACATAGTTTTTTTTTTCATTATGTAAGGTTTCATGTAATGTTCAAAACGCAATTGTTAGTCATAGATGTTGCAGTATTAGTCCGTAACCATCGTATTGATGGTTTGTTAACACAGCACAGAATTAAGTGTTCAGATGAACAAACTTACCATAAAAAAGCGAGTGGCCCGACAGACGCTATTACTTCCGCATTTGTCCACGACACTGTTGTCATGTGGTTTTTACGTCAGCAAAGGCGGTAACAAAGGGTAACGTGGATATTAACGTCATTTACAGGTGACTGCACTGCCCCGTGTCACTGTTTAGGGCAGGAATTTTTTCATAATTTCCAAGTAGTTGAAAACATTATAGATATTGTTAGTAATCAGCTGGACAAAATATATAACACCAGACTAGTGGTTTTGGGATATATTACTGCGAATATCTTACCTTTAAGAGAAAACGCTTCCCTGCCAATGACGAGTATTTCCGGCTTTCTGCAATACCACTAGTTCTTGCGTTCTTGGTTATCCAGGTGGCGCTTTTCCGCTACTTATAAAACCCGGAAGTATCGCCCTAGGGCAAACAGCTGTATGTCCGTGTAAGTTTTGAGGATCGCTCTGAATCTGATCTCTATCAAAAGTCCTTCACAAAATGCAATTATCTCAGCTTTTTGATCAAAATTTGTTGTTTCAATGGCTTTTGTCGTTTTGCATTACTACTGCTATGGAAACTAGCAAAAATACATCAGTCAAAGCTGACTAATAGTTTATCTTTAAAAAAGCTGTGCCTAATTGGTAATAATGAAATGTATTGTTTTTAGGGGTGTTTACATAGCATGCTTGTCTTTAACAAGACCTAAAAAAACACAGCATTTAGAAAAACACAATGCGTATGACACAAGACATGGCACAAAGGTCAAAAACATCCATGTGCTTGTGTAAAAATACAAAAAGGTGTACACTAAACAATGTCACATTTAGAAAACTATATAAAAATAATCGCTAAATATGTTATATTTTTAAAGCATTGTAAATCAAAAAATACACATAAATACCTAAACCAAACATTCTATTAACACACTTTTCATACATCACCTCTTTTTACAAAACCACCAAATGCCTTAAACTAAGTTTCGATCCATCAGTAACCCTGCGGAGAGCCTCACTGTTTCATGACAGATAAAAGTGATGGATTTTTAGCTCAGTGCGAGCACATGGAGACCAAGTTCAGATCAGCGTAAATAGAGGAAATATCCTTACCCAGCCAAGTAATGTCACTCATAAATTTTTGAAATAGCGTTGTTCACGCACCAAGATGGGTGTAAGTTATGAGCGGGTGTATGTTTTAAAACGTCTCTCTGTCACTACGGTTAATAAAATGAATTTAAAGATTTATAAATGGCCTTGGAGAAGATTGGCCATTTAGCATAAGCAGAGAACTGTGTGTTCTGTTGGATGTCGGTGGCAAGCAAATGCTCCTGAAGATACCAACCGCTGATAATTACTTTTTTGTTACGAACAATAACCAGTATATTTAGAGATACTTCAGTACATCTGTAGTATATCTGGGGTACATAAAAAGTGAAGTTCGGATGAGTGTTATATTTTGAAAGTAGTCGTTGCTTCTGTATGTTGATAAAAGCAGCAGAATGTAGTCATCAGCTGTTACTGAATGTACAATTTCTCATGGCCTTAAGTACCTTTTTGCTTAAACTAGTTAATACCAAAGAAAAATATTGAAAGCATTTTTTTTTTAATAAAACATGGTTAAAGGAACAGTATGTAAGAAATTTATATCAATTAATCATAAAATGTCCCTGATATGTCAATAGACATTAAGAAACCATTTTCATTTCAAATACTTATATCACTGACAACAGTTGTCTGGCCAGGATATTGTCATTTAAAATGTGGAGTTGCAGCCCTCAACTGATGTTTATGTTGTCATTTTGTGTATTGGCCACCAGTTGTGAGATTGCAGTACCAGTTTTAGCCACAAGTTTTGTTATTGCAATACCAGTTTTGGCCACAATCCTACATACTGTTCCTTTAAGGCTTTATCTGTAAGATATATCTTTGTTATTCCTTTAGTACAGAATAGTATATCTGTGTATGTTAACATTATTAAATGAATTAGATAATATAAACAACGATAAGCAATATAGTTTTTAAGCATTTGTTAATATTTGTTCATGTTGATTGATGCCGGTGCAGTTCATGTTAGTTTATTGTGCCCTAACTAATGTTAACTGTTTTGATTTGATTACATTTTGATTTTAAAAATGTAAAGAAAATGCTGGGGAAGTGTTGTTTATTGGTAATTCATGTTAGCTAATGCAATAGCATGTTAACAAATACAACCTTGTTTTGAAGTGTTGTCTTTAGTATGTCTCATAGTATTACTATATTATGTATTTTAGCATTGCTAAAATGAGACCGTTTTTCGAGGGTTTGGTGGAAAACAATCCTTATTTTTGCAGTGTATTATTGTTTGTGGCACTAGGGATGTGCGATTTGGGAAAATATCTACAGTAATTGCGAATCAGTTTGCGTTTTAATTAGTAGCAAATGTATTGAATGTGTCATCTCATTTCATCCAAGTGAAATTAGCAAAAAGGTTAGATGGAATTTCTGTGTGTTTTAAAGGGATAGTTCACCCAAAAATGAAAATAATGTCATTAATAACCCTCTTGTCGTTCCAAACTCGTAAGACCTCCGTTCATCTTCGGAACACAGTTTAAGATGTTTTATATTTAGTCCGAGAGCTTGTTGACCCTTCATTGAAAATCTATGTACGGTATACTGTTCATGTCCAGAAAGGTAATAAAATATTTTGGTCCAAAAATAACAAAAATTATGACTTTATTCAGCATTGTCTTCTCTTCCGCGCCTGTTGTGAAGCTCATGTGCGAGACTAAAGTCACGTGATGTGTTATCCTCAGACAAGTTTTTTTTAGACAAGTTTTTTTTCAAACTTGCAGTCTGCGTGTCCCTCAGACTGTAAACGAAGCCTGGGCGCACAACCCCCCCCCCCCCCCCAAAAAAAAAAACAAACAGCTGGGGCGCACCAGATAACATGTCAACATGCCGTACGTCATCCGTCATCCACTGCAGTTTTTATTACTTTTCTGAACATGGACAGTATACCGTACGTAGATTTTCAATGAAGCGTCAACAAGCTCTCGAACTAAATATAAAACATCTTAAATTGTGTTTCCAAAGATGAAACGAGGTCTTCCGAGTTTGGAACTACATGAGGGTGAGTCATTAATTACATTATTTTCATTTTTGGGTGAACTATCCCTTTAAATGTGAAACCAAATGTAAGTATTCAACAAGCATTGAGAGACAAAAGGCTGCGCGTTTGAATCAACTTTAAACCTTGTTTGGGTCGTTTTAGTTGATGCGGTGCATGCAGCAAGGCACAGATATGAAAATCATTTACGAACACAGGCTGTGTGTGCGCGCTCTTTTGAATTAGGAATAGCGAACGTGCATCATAGACGGATAAGAAATAGTGAGACAAAATGTGCTAGTCAAAGTTTATGTAGCAATAATAACATAAGAATCAATATTTTTATTTTTCCATTACCAAAAGCAGAACCGATTGTGGAGAACTGAGGCACACTCACTCAACTGGTTAGTAAGTCACAAAGAGGGCAGTCATGCTTTTGCTCTGGCACAAACTTGCTGCATATTTCACGTTACACATTGCAATTATGATTCAATTTTGATGAATCCCTCAACCCTATGCGGAGCAATAATTCTGCACATTGCATTTAATTTTAATTCTTGGTATATTTACAGTAAACGTGTTTCTTAACTAATGCTTTTGACTACTATGATGCCCTGCATTTTATGTGTCAATGACAGTTTTAAAGACCCATTGCAGTGCCTTGAAACGCACAGCTTTGGTCAATGCTTTGGCGTAATTTCCACTGAAACACAAAGTTGGCATGGGGCATATTGAGTGGCTCGTCCCCTTTTTTTAGTGGTGGTGTTCAGTTTAACTCATCAGGAATATGATGAGATGCCTAGGGATGCACCGCATGTTTGGCAATCGAAACTGTTCGGCAACCGAAACTATTCTGCCAAAAATAGCAAAACAAGTATTTTCATTGTTCGAAACGGTCCAAAGACCAAATAAATTTGATTGAAAAGACCAAGACTGTGTCCCAATCAGCTCCCTTGTTCAGTAGTCTGTTGTTTTTCATCTTTCATGCCTGTAGCTCTTCATCTGTCACACATCTGTTCATTCCCTCATCTCTCCATTCTTTCATAAAGGGGCCATTTTAAGTGATGTCATAATCGCATTTGTTCCTTAAAAACTCTCATGGTCCCTATGTTCCCTTACTGGAAATCACGTGACCTTTTCTAAAGCTCTCCAACCGAAAATCGCGCGAGCCAACTCAAGAAACTTCATGAAATGCAAAACTCTTATTTTTATATTTGCGACAAACGTTTCAGTTTTAATATAAACACACATCGCTAGACACGAAGGGACCACAATCTAGTAAAAATTTAAAATAATAATATTTATTTAAAAATATTTATTCACGGATATGTAAGAGAACAACGGAAGCGCTTTTCACAATATACTTTAACACATTCATAAAGTCAAAAATAAAGTCAGAGAGATGTTGCTTTTGCCCGTTGTTGATGAATAACAGCTGTGAATTATCACAATGCGCTTAAGCAGTCACGTCACAGGAAAATAAGTGAACAGTGTCCCAATGTGAAGTGAGCTAGGGTCCTTAACCTGCATACACGATATACTGATTCATCACCTCGGGAGCTGGTTTGAGACACAGCCCAAATAAATGTTACCGAACTATAACTTTTTTTAATGACGTGATCAAATAGCAACCACACTTGGTATAAATGCAGCAAACATGTCGCGTAGAAGCATTTAGTGTCAGATTAACAGGGTTCCCACGAGTCATGGAATTTTAAAAGGTCATTTCCAGATATTAAAAGTCAGGGAATTTTTCTAGGTTTTTTTTGTCCAAGTCATGGAATATCAGAGACTTTTGTTTATTGCTTTAAATTTTAGTTTCCATTTATCATCCGCTTGTTAACTTATGACATAAGAAATACCATTTCCAGATCCAAGCCTCCGCTGACAACAACTAAAACAGTTGTTTATTGGCACTGGTGATTCATTTTATGCATTTAAGCTTAATTTTTATAAACTCAACATTATCCAGGCTCGCGGTCATGAAAATTCAGCTTTTTAGGGGGGCACTCATGCTATCCAAACCAAACCATGCCCCAGCGCGATTGTCCCCCCTCCCTACTCCCCCACTCACATGGACTCACACTGTACTTTTATCGAACCGAGCCTGGGCGCGCTTTCGTCATTAGGATGCGATTGTTTTGAACAAAGCAGGAAGTAAAGTGCTCTCTTTACACTGGAACCCATTGTAATGTCAAGTCTTTTTTTTTTTTGGAGTCATTAAGTGTGCGATGACACACAGCCCTCTTACATGCCATCATGTTGCTTAGTTCAGTGGTTTTCAAACAGGGGGGCCGCGAGATGGTGCCAGGGAGGCCCCAGTTTTATGACATTTTATGAAATACATTAATTGATCATGAATTCTTTGTAATTAAACCTAAAAAAAAAAATAAGACTACTAACCAAAAGCACTACTTTTTGTATGATTTAATGTTTTTTTTTATTAAATGTTGAGTTTTAGAACAGTTTTTTGTCACAAATTTTCTTTAGTGGGCCGCGAAGGGCGCGTTGCAGAGCGATCACACTACTAGTTAAATGAACCAGGCTTTGGGGGTCGAACGCGCCTGAGCGCGATTTGGTTTGGATAGTGTGAGCGCGCCCTTAAAGGTGCAGTGTGTACATTTTAGCGACATCTAGTGGTGAGGTTGTAAATTGCAACCAACGGCTCAGTCCACTGCTTACCCCTCGCTTTTGAAACACATAGAGAAGCTACTGTAGCCACCACCGGACAAAAAGGTCACCGTCGGAGACAACTTAGTAAAAAAAGTTTGTCCGTTAAGGGTAGAAACATGGGGGCCCAAAATGGCGACTTCCATGTAAGGGGACCCTCTGTGTAGGTAGATAAAAATATCTCATTCTAAGGTAATAAACACATAACGGTTCTTTATGAAAGGTCTTTGTACACCCCTGATAATATAGTTTTGTATATTATTTTGCCTTTCTGTCAAGAGATCCTTCTAAAAATTACACACTGCACCTTTAAGTACTATTCGGACGGGATTAGTTTTTATCAGAGCTTCTCAGTGATTTTAGTCCTGTTCGAATGCTCCATGTCAGTACGGACAATGTCAGTAAAGATTACGGCGACTTTTACCTTCGGTTAAAAGGTCTGGAGAAATTGCCTCAGGCAATACTAATCCAGTGCGAATAGACCAGCTGTAAATATACACGTAAATTGCGTCATTTCCTTTTAATTTGCGGGTTTTTTTAAATATAAATGCTTGAAGAAGCATTTACTTGCGTTCCAGATGAAATAACAAGCCAGTGGCAAGTCAGTTCCTGAATAACACGACACAAACCTTTTTTAAAAAAAAGTCAAATTTACTTCTCAGAGGCACGTAACTGTTTCTGAAACTGACGTTCTCCCCAAACTGAAATTAAACAGTGTTTCGCGTTTTTCTTGCCTGTTTCATGTTAGCCTGGGTGCCAGCCGATCTTAGCCCCGCCCACAAGAGTTTGAAAACGGGAAGATCGGTCTGGCGTTTTTCCGTTGAGGAGCTGCTATGCTAGGACTAGAGCTGGGCGAACCAATCAAATTGTCAGGGCGGGCTTTATACGATGATGGACAGATAATCAACAGTAACGTAATGAACCACGTCACCAAAGACCGCGTGTGTTGAATGGCTGCGCTGTAGAGTTCAGATGTGTGGATTCTGACATGGAGTCTGTTCTAAAAGATATCGACAGAGCATTGATTTTAAAAGAGGAACAGAGAAACGCAAGCAGGGCATTTGTTGATGTTTTTGCTGTCCTTCCCACGGGATTCGGCAAAAGTTGGTCGCAACTGAAATGGGTAACGTTATCACGCCGATGCAACTCGGCGTGCACGACGAGATGGATATAATTAGCGGTCGTTGCCAGCTTCTTTTCGGAAGCCCGGAATCATGGTTGCTGAATAAATGGAGGGACATGCTAGGCTCCAATATTTTCAAGCCAACGTAATGGGTATCGTCGTGGATGAAGTTCACCTAACGTACAAATGGTAAGAGATAGTCTTACTCTATGACTTAGTAAATACTTCTTGTTGTGGTATAAACGAAATGTTGTAAACATAGTAGGTGTTGATGTACATTCGCTAACTCAGACTTAGTATAATCACAATGTTAGTGTCATTGTAGCGAAATAACTATCAGTTCAGTCAGGCTGCAAAGACGTCATTTCAACATACGTCACACACTCCGTTGCTCTGATTGGTCGTAGGTCTATCCAATTGAGTGCAGAGGCATTTTTCGGTTGAGACACGCCTCATAATTATAGCTCAATGGAGCGGTATCAGACTCAAATTCTGACTAGAATTGAGTATGACAACGTCAGGCTAGTTTCATGTTGTTTGCACATCTGATATCAAGAAGCAAGGTAATGTGCACGTGACGACGAGAGGTTACCCCTCCCACTTCTGAATGTTTTACTGAGATTTCTAATCCCGTCCGAATTGACCATAAATATTACAGACGTCCTGTGGTAAAATTACATTACGCCATCTACTCCTGTAAAACTAATCCTGTCCGAATAGGGCTTTAGTCAGTAAAAGTCAGGGAATTTGACTTTGAGTGGGAACCCTGTATTTAAGTGTCTGAGAAAAAAACTTTTTTTGGCTATTTTCAGCTGAATAGTTTCGGTTTCTAAACATTTGGTGCATCCCTAGAATGTGTCATAAAAATCGCATTGGCAAAAACGAGACTGTAAGCAAGTACTAATTTTGATATTTTTTTAGAGCACACTAGTTTGTAGGTCCTTGAAGTTAACATAGTCACACTCATTGAACCATCAGATTATTTTACGAACTTTGTTTTGTTACACTCCATTTGTTGTTCTGTGTGAACTTCCCATTATTGTGGCATCTGTAGATTCAGTTTTTTGAGTAGTTGATATGGACTTGGTCTGTCTGTGGTCCTAGAAACTAAATGTGAGCTCCACTGTGTTGAGTAGACCTAGGCTTGTTGTATTGTAGCTGCGGGGAATCATTGCCGTTTCACTGAGGCTGGGTTGTCAGCGCTGTCAGTGATGCGAGGTTGTGTACTCATCGCTGTGTGTAGATAACACCGTACCCATCTGTTTGATCTCCCATTCCAGACACTCGCTATATTTAGAGCCTCGTCAGATGTGCTGTTTTAGAGAAATAAGTCTTTTCTAATCAGTCTCCAACAGAGCAGAGGCCTCATTAGCATCAGCTCGCTCGCCCTGTCTTATTCTCATTCTTTATTTCTACACAAGCGCCTTTGCTCTCTGTCTCTCTCTCTTTCCTTCTGGCTCTTTTCTTTCTCTTTTCTCTCTGTCTGTTTTTATTCTTCTTTTCACGTGTGGGTGGCCGCTTGTTGCTCGCTCCAGAGATCTCAGGCTGTGTACGTGACTGTGTGTGTTTGGTGCTCGGAGGAAATGGCACACTCGCACCCACCTTTTCATTGGGAGCCTGCATCATCTCCTCACGTTCATCTCCACTTTACTCCATTCCTGCTCTCATCATCCATGTGGCCGCATGCCTACGTTTGCTTTCTCATGCAGCGTTTGCCGGCCTCCGATTCATACACCCCAAGTGCCAAAAACAATCATGATTGTGTATTGGAGCAGTATTTGCAATCACATTAAAACTTTATCATTTTTGTTTTTGTAGATGGAATGGGCCGCGTTTTGGCTCAGGACGTCTACGCCAAAGACAACCTGCCACCTTTCCCAGCATCAGTTAAAGATGGCTACGCTGTACGAGGTGAGATGGTATTGTATAAGGCAGTGTTTCCCAACCGGGGGGCAGATTTCCAAGGGGGCCTTAAGATGACTTAAAATTATAAAAAATTGGACAAAACAACACTGTAAAAAAAATTCTGTAGAAATTACAGTATTACTGGGTATTACTGGCAATTAGCTGCCAGTAACTTACTGTAGATTTTACATTTATAATATTTACTGGTAACAGTTTGTTCAAAGTTAAATGAACATGAAACATATTTAGACTTTTTCTTATACAGTAAGTTACTGGCAACCAGCTGCATAATTACAGCAATTTTTTAAAATAAGCTCAAACAATCAAAAATCAAGATGTTTCTTATTTTTTGGCCATTTTAGTAGCGAATATACATCTGTCTAGTCATTCCAAGTTCTATTTCATTTTATGTGAAAAAAATTGAGTGAGTGGCAGTGATGCGCGGGTCAATGTGTGTATATATATATATTGTACCCGACCCGCTTCCTGGCCTGTGTTTTTTTAAAGTAGTAATTGTTTAAAATAGTTAATTGGGATCTTTATTTCAAACGACCCAACCGACCGCGACTTGAATATCATTTAAAATATTTTTGGATGACTCGTAACCGCGGGTGACCGCAGACCGCGACCCGCAAATCAATGGTGAGTGGAGGGCCTTCAAATATTGTTGTGGGCAACTAGGGGACCTTGAAGTGAAAAAAGTTGGAAACCACGAGTATAAGCTCTCATTTAGCTTTTTTGCACTGAAATGGTGCAGGTGTTGAAGCAGGTTCTTGGCAAGGTTCTTGGCTAGAGATTTTTCTTTTTAGTGTCTTTCTGCTTTTTCAGAGACTTAGGAGCAGAACAATGATGTAACCGATAGTGTTGTAGTTCTCGAGACCGGTCTCGGTCTCAAGACCACTTTTTAAAGGTCTTGGTCTCGTGTTGGAATCGACCGCATTTTTACTCGGTCTCGTCGCGGTCTCAGACAAAGAGGACTCGGAATTTTGTTTCAAGACCGGTCAAGACCACAACTTATGGCACATCACAAATTTATTTTTTATCATTCATTTTATGCAATTTATTCAGGTTTGGCATATGATGATGGCATTGTTTAAGCATTGTTTAAGTTTCTCCCAATGACAGTTTTTCTAATTTTATTACTAAAAACGCCTGCATTTTGTTAAGTGGATGGCAAGCCATGGAAAGACAGTTCAGAATAAATGGTTAAGTTGATTGTTATGGTTAAGTTGGTTAAGTTGAAGTTAAGAAGAGTGTTACAGCATGAAATACTGTATAATGTATGTTACATCATGCACTTCCAGTTTTATATACTGGTGAATCCATATGCATATGCACTTCCACCAGTGATGGTTGAAATTATGGTCTTTTTAACATATTATTAGTTTATCATAATTCTCTTAATAATTAAATGCAGTAGCAATAATTTTACCTTATTACCATCACAAAGATGGTAATCCTTACGTTGAAAGTTAAACTTTAGTATATCTAAGAGGGTTGATTAATTCACGGTTATGTTTTTCCTGTCTCTCAGCTGCCGATGGCCCTGGGGATCGTTTTATCATCGGGGAGTCTCAGGCTGGGGAGCAGGTGAGCTTAACTAAAATATGTTAATGCTTTTTCTGACACACATTAGTTCATCCACTCTCATGTGCCCTAAAACCTGATGTTAATTCCCACATGCACACCCGCACACTGGAAATACTTCTGCACTGCAGGAGTTATGTGTACTCGGATGACAAGACAACTCAAACCCAGTGACCATGCTTTAATCACACACACACACACACACACACACACACACACACACACACACACGCGCGAACACACACACACACAGCGAGAGAGAGAGAGAGAGAGAGAAAAAGAGAAAGAGGGTTCCCCTTTGGTCATGTAGAGCAGAGAGCCATTCAGCACCCCAGATCTCATAGCTGACACAGATAAAGAACAGTGTGTATTGGCATTACTTGTAAAGGCCGAATTTATGTAAATTTGCTCACAAATACAGTGAACATGAAAAATACCTATTGGTAAGGCCATGTTAGGTGTTTTATAACATGTTTAACTTTAAAAAAAAGAATGTTCATCTAGCAAACGCGTGCATGTTTGCCTGCGTGTCATACTGTTGTTTTATCTGATAATATAATGTTTATATATATATATATATATATATATATATATATATATATATATATATATATATATATATATATATATATATATATATATATATATATATATATATATATATATATATATATATATATATATATATATACTGTTATTATGTTCTGGGATAAGTAAGCTGGTGTCTTTGTGTTTGTAGCCAAGTCTCACAGTCATGCCGGGGCAGGTGATGAGGGTAACAACAGGTGCTCCTATCCCATGTGGTGCAGATGCCGTCGTGCAAGTAGAAGACACAGAACTGCTACGAGAGTCTGAAGATGTACGTTTATCACACTTTTTTGCCACAATCTCTCTTGCGATTTTGTCACCAGACTATACTGTAGCTACAATAACCCACCTCATTCATTTACCTAGATATCAAATAAAGGGGATGTCATGTGCAACTCTTACTTTAGTCATAAAATTTCAAAAAAATATTTCTAGGTTTTAATTTAAATACACATATGAATTATAGGGTACAGAGGAGCTGGAGGTGAGGATCTTGGTTCAGGCACGTCCAGGACAAGACATCAGGTTGGAGACGTTATTTATGATCTGTTTTCCATAAAGCATAAATTCAGTTCATTTCAAGTTTATTTCATTTTTTCAATTTTGCACTGTTGCCAAGTAGCTGTACTAGAAATCTATAACTAAATAAAGCTATTTTTTCATTGTTAAGTGAGGGAAACTAAAATGGCTTTTTATAATAATAAATTGTGACTTTTTTCTCTCGTGAATGCTATTCTGCTTGATACTGTATGTGTGTATTTTTCTAAACCAAGCAGCAATCATTTTTAAAATAGCTTTAAAAAATGATTTAAAGGTGCCGTAAAATGTAAAACTGTATAGATGAATCATAGATGAATAATAAGAGCCTCAAGCGCGATTGTTTCCTCTTTCTTATGTAATCCTCATGCATGCAAAAGACCGCTGGAAATAGGCCAATCTCAACATAACACCAACTGTGACGTAACACTTGAGATACACGCCCCAACCTTAAATTAATAACAATGCTAAAAACAAATATGTGACTGCTGAGTTAGTGTTATATGCTAGTTAATGCTATATGCTAGCGTTTAGGCTGCCAAGTTCTACTATTGACATTACAGTTATGTTTTGGAGGTCGATAATGACAAAAAACACAAACGTATCACTCTGAAACATCCATTAACAATCTCCGAATAATTGTTTGTTCCTCAAATTCTTTGTCTTCATCTGATACAGGCTCAAACATATGGTCTGTTTACACACACACAGAGCTACTCAAATAAGCTGCTCTTAGAAACAGCCAATCAGAGAAGAGCTCAACATTTTATTCATGACCCTTTCAAATAAAGTAGTAATAGACCATTTCTATGAAGATATCAGAGAACAATGTAACATATTGGGCCCTATCATAAACCCGTCCCAATGCGCGACGCAAGTGTTTTTTGCTAGTTTCAGCCTGGCGCAGTTTTTTTTTACGTCTATCATCACGTTGTTTAAATAGCAAATGCATTTGCACCCATTGGCGTGCTGGTCTGAAAACGATGTGTGTTCAGGTGCATTGTTGGCGCTTTGCTATTTTGAGGCAACTAAAATAGACTACGCCATTGATCAACTAAAACCTAGTCTAAAGTCAATTGTGCAATACTGTTTTTGTTATTTAAAGTGCACATTATTAAAATGCGCCTATAAACAGGACGACAACGTGGTTTGCTTATTACTGTGGGTTCACACCAGATGCATTTTGAGGCGTCAAATTCGCGTCTACCGCGCGTAGTTGGACGCTTTAACATTTTGAGTGTACTCGCTTCATTCGTGCTTGAAAGCCGCGCTTGAAATTCTAGATATCAAGACATTCACGCAGAAATACCTGTCATGGGAGGGGCTTCTGCAACTCTACTCGCTTCCTGTAATCACGTCACTACTAGAGCAAGCTTCTTACTGGTTAACGTGGTGCATTTTTCCATCAAAGTTCAGATGTTTTAACCTGCGCATTTCCCGCGGCAACGCTCAATTCGTGGCAACGCTCAATTCGCGTCAAAGCGTCTTTACATTGACTTAACGTTGAAATCACTCACGCTTGACGCCTCTACCGCGACTGGCGTTAACGCAACATTACACACACAAACATTTTTAAATATAAGATTTAAAGGGTTAAAATGTAAAAGATTATTATTGAGTTTTTTTGGACATAAATGAGGACCGATTTTGAGACGTTAGAAGGCGTAAAGAGCTGATTCGCCTGTAGCCTGGTAAGTAATTGAATGTTTTGCTTGAAACAAATGCAAATATTGCATTTATTTTGAAACTTTTTTTTTTTAAATGCTACCCCACGGGTTTATTGTATATGATTTTGTACCTCTAGATATGGTGACATGAGAACCTTTTTTAAGTAATGCTTTTCAAAACACTCACGGCGTTGTCCGAGTGCTGAAACTCTTTGGCTCTCCACACGTTTGTAAATTCTTTATCTCTTGTTTTTTACAAATAAAGTATTTTTAAAGTACAAATCTTTTCTTACATATTTGTAAATTATTCTTTGAGATTACACTGATCATGTAGGCTATCCTTCCATTTACAGCAATTAAAAGCCTGCTAATTTTACTTCCATGACTGAAAGAAAACGACTTTTAAAGAGAACCAAAAAAATTTCAATACAAATAAAAACAACACAATTTTTTAACATCAATTTTAAACTGGTGGTCTTCTTCCTCCGTTTAGATTTTTAGTTTACAAATTCCGCCATTTAAATAGGGATCGGCATGGCGCGAGCGCAACTGCCTTTTAAAGGGGATGGGAGATGAGACACTCATTGGTTTATTGCAAGTTACGCCCAAAACGCACGCATTACGAGAATAGGAACAACCCTTTTAGGCTGCGCTACAAAACATTTTTCATATCATTAAATTAGCAAAAGTGGATGCGGACACACCCTTTTAAGCCATGCACTTTAGACCATGCGCTTAGATCGGTAAAATAGGGCCCAATGTATCAATGCATTCTTTGGCACCTTTAAAAAATGACGCTGTAACACTTTACAATAAGGTTGTATTTGTTAACAATTAGTTAATGGATTAGCTAACATGATCTAACAGTAAACAATACTTCTAATGCATTTATTAATATTAGTTAATTTCAGAATTTACTATTAAATTTATAAAATCAAGCATTTTAAGTTGTAACATTAGTCATTGCACATGAACTAGCATAAATAACTGTATTAACATTAACAATAATTAATACAACTATATTGTTCTTTGTTTGTTTATGTTAATGCATTTACAAATGTTTACTAATACAACTTTGTTATAAAGTGTTACCAGTTACTTTTTAACAATTTGATAGTATTAATCCGTCAAATTCTGTGAAAAACAGACATAGATGTAATAATACTAATATGGTAATATGGTGATAATAGTTATATGGAAATGTATGCCCATTGCAACACAAACAAAACTCATCCATGCCCATTTTTTTTGCACCAGAACTATTTTTGAACATGTTGCCACATTTTTGTTATTTGTTGTAAAAGATTTCCCTTCAATCCATGTTTTATCTATTCCATGTGTTTCGTTTCTGCTCTTCTGTCTGGCACACACAGGCCTATAGGGCATGATATAAAGCGAGGGGAGTGCGTACTGGCTAAGGGCACTCACATGGGTCCATCTGAGATTGGGCTACTGGCCACTGTAGGAGTCACAGAAGTGGAGGTGCAGAAATTCCCAGTTGTAGCAGTCATGTCTACCGGCAATGAGGTACAACACTCTGTTTGTCTTTATCTTCTTTGTCCTGTGTGGCTTTACCATTGCTTGTTTGAATGTGTCCGGGTGTGTTGCAGTTGTTAAATCCGGAGGATGACCTACACCCAGGAAAAATCAGGGACAGTAACCGATCCACACTGTTGGCCACCATCCAGGAGCATGGCTACCCCACTATCAACCTCGGCATCGTCGGAGACAAGTTAGCATCACACCCTCTCACCACACACATACCACAGAGTCAACACTGCCTTTGTCTTAATCATTAAGAATGTGAACATGTAATGACTACCCTTTTAAATTTACTCTGGCAATAATCATACAGTACGTACTGCAGGCCACCTATTTGTGTTACTCTACCAATATGCCAGTATTTTGTGTGTAATTGCCATTTCCGATTCCCCCTGCAGCCCAGACGACCTACTGAATGCCCTCAATGAAGGTATCAGTCGTGCCGATGTCATCATCACATCAGGGGGCGTGTCCATGGGTGAGAAGGTAAGTTGATTTGAGTTGCTATAGTTTATGAAGAACTATCATATATGAAAAGTCACCTGCTCAGTCTTAAAGCTAATCAAAGGAGGAATAAGATCTGGTTTGTCTAGTAGTTTCTTCTGTTAAATACAAAAGATATTTTGATATATCTTCTTTTGTATTCAACAGA
This sequence comes from Misgurnus anguillicaudatus, assembly GCF_027580225.2. Classification (NCBI taxonomy): domain Eukaryota; kingdom Metazoa; phylum Chordata; class Actinopteri; order Cypriniformes; family Cobitidae; genus Misgurnus; species Misgurnus anguillicaudatus. The sequence continues at coordinate 365,248 of NW_027395278.1, forward strand.
AGAAGGAAACTCATACAGGTTTGATGATGAAATGATGACTGAACTTTCATTTTTGAGTGAACTTTCCCTTTAAGAACTCCAGCCGAAGGTCACAATATGTTGTACTGCCATCTTGTGTTTCCTTTCAGTGTTGTTTCTTACTACGAAGCATCACTTGATAACTTGACCTTTTGTTTTGGGTTTTTTCCCAGCATTGCTTCGACCCTCTGCTGCTCTGGATTTTTCTGCTCTATTTATCAGAGATCTTGAATTACTCTATGTATTACTTCATTGCATAGTACTGTTGGACAGGCTGGAGTAGATGTGTTGTCCTGCATGAGAGGAGAAACCCAAATACACACACTCACCACTACGGTCTCTTTTTCCCTACAGGACTATCTGAAGCAAGTACTGGATATAGACCTCCATGCTCAGATCCACTTTGGCAGAGTTTTTATGAAACCAGGGTAAGTCGCCGAGAAATCGCAGAGAAATCGCCGACAAATGCCCGAAATCACAGGCAAATCGATGCTTGTGCACGCGAGTGACAATCACACAGTGTGAATTATAAAAGACGCGTTCTGAGAGGATCGCCGACAAGTCGCCGACACCCGTGAGATATTTGGCATGCTAAATATCTGGACCGGTCGGTGATTCAAAATCATGCCATGTGAAATGTGTTTTGACTGACAATAACATCGGCGATGACCTACATCCAATGAGAGAGCAACATACAGGACAGCTGGAAGTTCGGGGAGGAGTCTCTTAAAACATTTCCTCCTTCATAATTTTTATTTCTTCTTCTTTCTGCTGCAAATGAGCGCACATGCAATTTGTAGGGTAAACTTCTTGCGGGTGACCATTTTTAATAATAATCCCAGTCTCACGTGAGAACTCCGGTCTTGCAGACGTGACCTCGCGTTGTTTCCTTCGCGTCACTTCTCACGTGCGTTTGGTTGTGAGACGTAGTTTGCGGACCGGGAAAAAGTTATCGGCGATTCTTCTTACGGTAAAGTCATGCAGTATGAAACCCCTGTCGCCATGCAGCGACTGAACCCTTCCCCAGATAATCACGCAGTGCGAAACCACAGGTGACCCGACTAGTTTGAAAATCATACAGTCTGAACTCGGCAGGTTTTATACATAATATTAATCAGACTTTGGACCCGAAGTAATTTAACTATGACTGACCCGGACCCGACTGACAATTTCAAATACAAACCCGGAACCATACGGGCCGCGGGTGCTCCGTCAAGTTCTCTAATGTTAAAACTCTGCTCAAGTTCAGAAACATGAAGGATACAATGTGACACGAGCTTGTCGCATCCCAATTTATTGAGAAACAAAGAGCACGTGAACGCATACCGAACTCCTCATGTCGCACACAAAATGTCATTATTAAAGAGTGTCATGATCACGTAAAAACAAAAAAGACAAAATTTGATGCCAGATATACTTGGGCACTTGTTAATATAACTGGGCAGCGCTGCAGCAGCAATGTGTAGGAAAGACTGTGACAAGAGTGTGCGGGCGTCAGTGTGAATACGACGCAGCGCCATCTATGGGAATACTGAGATAAACTCATTTCAGGACAATAGTAACACGGCATTAAAAAAAAAAAAAATTATGAATCGATTTTTGGAATTCTATGAATCGATTCTGAATCGGCAAAGCTTGAATCGCGATTCAAATGTGAATCGATTTTTTTGCACACCCCTACTGTTCAACATAAGTACTGCCTTTTCTTGCAAAAATTAGAAGCAACAGCTGTGCGTTCGACAGTGCGCTTACGTTTGCGTACACCTATAAAATAGACTATACCCCAGTATTAAGCATCGTTGCAAGTTTCTTGAGTTGAAGTAATTAATATGTTATTGCATTTTGTGCAGGAAAATAGAAGATAAGATTAATATCCGTTTAGCAAAAACTCATTGAATGTAAATGGGACAGTTTTAATAAATCAGTTCCGATCAGAGAAGTGACCTGGTGTATAAAGGCCCTATAATGTCTGCTGGAATGTTATAAAATGTTTATTGTTAAATTATGTGAAATAAATATTGTAAAAAAGGTAATTCTGAAAATGTAACTTGTGCAATGGGTGATAAAATTGGCAAAATAATTAGGAAAATGAATAGCAGCCAAGAATTTTCCTTTCGGTGCATCACTAAAATACACAGTCAAATATCACTAATATATATCTGTCAACATGTTTGAAACACCTTACTGAAATGTTAACTATGATCTTAAAAATTGTATGGTTAAATGCTTGAAACTACTTTCGTAGACAAAAATATAGCTATTCCAAACAGATTAATTTCAGTTATTAGAAAACTACAATTTTATTTTAAAATATTAATTTTGAAATAGATAATTTAGACTGAATATTGAAGCAAAAGCAGCCAATAAGAGCCCAGATTAAATGTGAACTCCTTCAATATTCTTTCAAATTCATCCTTAGGTGAAACTTCAAGAAGCTTTTTGCAATTTCTAGGCAAAGGGTGACTGCACATCAGATGATACAATAAAATATAACAGCGTTTTGATTTATTTTGGATTTCAGTCACCAACATAGATCCCACAGTCACATTTGTTTTATGCCATAATTTGGCATAAGAGTTTATTATTATTCTGTAAAAAAACGATATGAAGAATGAGTGAGTGTATCAAAACTTTTGACCGGTAGTGTAGCTTATTTCGGTAAGAACCACATGGTTACCCGTTGTGAAGTGAACAACCACTGAACATTTAATAGCTGGTTAATCTTAAATTGATTACAGTATGTTAGTGGAATAGACCATTGTGCAACATGCTAGCTTAAACAAATAATGGTGCAGCAGTTTCTGTGAGTTTCTACAGACAAGACGAGATTAAAGTAGGACAGTATGAGCAAAAAACCTGTTTCATTTTTTGAGTAATTTTATTTCCTGGTAACAATATGTAGTTATATACAAAGAATATAGCCTGCCCTGCATAGAAACCCAAACATGTCCAGACCACAGATGTTGCACCTATTTTAATTATAAGCTCTTTTCCTGCTTGGGGATTTATTTGTGGTTGGACTTGATCTTTGTGTTTTTATCTTTTTCCTTGTTTCATCATCATGGTTAGTCTCACGTCAGTTAGACACGCCCACTTGTTTATTTATTGCTGTATAAATGGAATAGAAAAAACATGTTGACTAGACAACTTTCTTGATGAGTGAGAAGTTGCTGTAAATTATAAAAATAAAGCAGCCTGGGTTTCCCCATGCTGCCTTGCGCACAAATTTGTTCACACTGCAAGTCTAGCATGGAAACCATGGTCAAAATTTTTGCCTGAATTAGGGACCCAATCAAAGAACGGGGAGGGAGCAGCAAGACAATGACGATGTCTATGTGACACACCGATTGGCTATGAGCTACGTACAGACGCATTTGATAGACATTCGTAGCGCCCAATAAACGGCTCTGGGCATTCGTAAACCACGCTTCAAATACGAGAAAATGAACATGTGGTTCCCGGGCCACGTCTCATTCTCTATGAGACTGGTTTGGTGTTAGCCAGGCTAAAAATAAAGTTGAATTAGCTTAAGTTATTTTTACTTTATTTTTTATAATTTATTGCAACTCCTTACTAGTCAAGAAAGTTTAAATGAATTGTAATTTCAAATTGATTAAACTTAAAAATGTTATTGATTTAAGTGTTGATTTAAGAACTTTCTGGAAAACACGCAAGTCCCTCCGCCAGAGGATGTCCTTCTGTTAATGTTTGAAAATTGGCTCTCTTTACTGGAAGTGGGGGCTATTGACCCCAATTCATATCAATTCCACGTCTTGTAAATATGAAATATCTTTCTGTGATGTCACCCATAGGTTTCTGAGAAGCATTTTTGAAAAAGTGGGTGGATCTGGGGTCGCTATCATGGCAGCGAGTCACAGCGCGTCAATCCCAGATAACCAAAAATAGGCAAAGAGGCGTAATGTGGGTGGGCTGAGGTGCCTAATTGATGAAACCACAGCAGAGGCAATCCACCTGTCACTCAAGTGGCCATGCCCTTAATTATACAGAAATTTAAGGCTTAATGTAATTCAGATGGATGAAATAAAAAAATTCACCCTAAAAAAATTCAAATAAATAGCTTTATACCAAAAGCATTTATTGTTATTATTGCTTTAAAGTTGGAAATTCAATGAACTGCAGTTTAAGTCACCTCCGTGAGACTGGAAGATTGTGGCTTGGTCGGAATCCATGGTGTGTGAATAAAAAAGCAACACTTTGTGACATCATATCCAGTTGCTGCCCATACATGCAGAGGCCTAATGTGGATCAGACTCTCCATGATTCATCTTTGAATGTGGAGTCTGAGATAAGAGCAATCTAGAATATGAAAAAATAAACATTGATGTGCTTTCTTCTCTTTTATTTGCAGTTTGCCTACTACATTTGCCACCTTAGACATTGACGGTGCCAGAAAACTGATATTTGCCCTTCCAGGTATTTTGTGCTGTGTTTTGTACTAGTTCTGTGTGTCTGTGTATATGAATGAATGGCACAGTTTTGTTTTGACTGGCAGAAAGTGTCTTTCTTACCTACTCCTGAAACTGAAACACTGATCACACACAAAAAACAGGTTTTCTCGCATTAATATATTATCATACTTTACTATTAAGTCCCACCTTCAGGCCAGATGTCTAAATGGTCCCCATACCATGAAATGGTACTGGTACTGTATCAGCCCGCAGTCTTCACTACCTGTACACATGAGCCCCACACATTTGGTCCATGTCTTTCGTCTTCCAAGCTTGCCCCCAAGCCCACTGTGCTCCCACCTTGTACCTTCAGAGCCCAGGTAGTTGAGGCAGAGGTGACAGTGGCAATTTTTATATTCCCCTTTAAAGGTAATTTCACCTACAGAGACACGGGGGCGACTCTACTGGAGGCTGCGCCCTTGAGTGACATCGAGGCCAGCAGACTTCCCGCGCCCCCTCCCACACGTGGAAGTAGGTGCTTTTAATTCAAGAAAATAAGCCCTGTCTTCAGCCTGAGCTCAGAAAACGGAAATGGACCCCAAACCATTATTAACTGGTTTTATGAACCAGAACAATATTGAAATTAAAGTCTCTTTGCGTTTTAAAATTATGGCAGACTTGAGATCCCAAACCATGAAAAGCCTTGACTAATCTAACAACATCTCAAACACAATAGAATGGAACTCATCAGCAAAAACTAATTTTTGATCATCAACTGTGACGCTTTCTGTTCTGTTTTCTGAGAGAAAAGCTTTGTGCTTTTTATTTCTTTCGAGTTTATGGCTCTACTTGTAGCTGCTAGTTCTGTGGTGACCCCAAGCCTGCTGTTTGTGTACTGTGATGTGGCTTAGTTTCTTGAAACTGCTGTTTGTCAGAAATTCCTACCCTATTTCTCCTCATGTCCTCCTTTTGCTTTCAGTCTTTCCTTCCTGTTGATGTGTTGAAGGGCAGCTTTGTACCTGACACACTCTTGTACCATGTCTAATTTCTGTAGTGTAGGGTACACCTTATCAAAGAGGAGACTTATTGGGCTTTCACACAAAATATGTTCATGTGTTCAAAAACAGCTAGATATAGCACAACAAAATAGAAAGGGATGCTTAGCTTGCCTTGTCTTGTAACTTTACTGTTAAAGCATTGCGTTAGCAGTGCAAAGGGTCATGGGTTCAATCCCAAGGAACACACACACTGATTAAATATACAGCTTGAGTGCACTGTACTGTAACCCCTCGTTCAGACAGCCAACGACAAGCAGTAGCAGAGCGACGCGATCTCATTCATTTCAATGGAAACCTGGCGACTTCCGGCGACACGAGCGACAGTGACCGTTGGCGACCGTATGGGCGTGTCCAGCGACGCGAAAAAGTTTAACTTTATGCAAATGTCGAGCGACTTTCGGGAGCGACTACCAATAAGAACGAAGCAGTGGAGTTCACGTCATCCTTCTCTCGTCAGTTACTGGAGTGGATGGTACTCATTTGTTTATCACAAGCAGATTTAGAAACGCCTCATTGAAAGAGACAAGCGACACACAGCGATAATGTCGCTGGCTGTCTGAACGAGGGGTAAGTCGCTTGCAATAAGTGTCTTCCAGATGCGTAATTGTTTTTATTTTATTTGAAGGCCTGGTTTCACAGACAAGGCTTAGCTAAAGCCAGGACTAGGACTTAAGTGGGCTTTATACTTCTGCGTCGATTGTACAGTGGAGCCTATGCAGATACGCGAATGTAGGCAGTAGCCTATGGCGTAGCCTGCTGTGCCTCGCTCCCAAAATGTAACAGCGTCCCAATGTGATTGGTCTTCTACAACTCAGGTCAATATTGTCTGCGTTGCATTTCCTCATACGGACTTCCGCTTACGACTTCAACTGTTCCTCTGTTATTATGGGTTACACACGTGGATACTGCCTACTAGCGGTCTGCATGTGTAATTGCACGTCAACACGAACAACAATGCAGAAGTATTAATAAAAACTGACGCGTAGCCTACGACCCTGCGTAGGCTATACACAGAAGTATAATGAGCCCTTTAGTTAAATTAAGATGTTTAAGCATCTGTTTTGAACATGCCTTAAAAAAGACGTTACTGGTGTGTATCTTGGGACAAATTGTTGGCATATTTTACGATTATTTTCAGTTGAGATGGCTCAAATATGTGCTTTATGGCGCTTTTCCATTGCATAGTACCCCACGGTTTGGTTTGGGTCAGGTCGGGTCAGCTCACCTCACTTGGTTGGCTTGGTTAGCTTTTCAATCGAGTTTAGTTACACTTCGCAGTGGGAGGGATTATAGGCGTATCGTTATATTTGCACTGCCTGCTGCTGTATCGTACAAATGAGAGCGTTGTTGGAATGCTTAACATCCCCATACATTCATTTATTTCTCAGTCCGTCACAAAATTAAAATTGACCACCACAAAGATGTTTGCACATCGTGTTTATCACTACCTCTGTATCACATGACAGTTTCTGTACAAACACAGATGGCTTCGTCAGTCAACGCGCTCCGCTAAGCCTCATTTAAGTTGCATTTACACATATTATGTATTATGTGCTGCTACAAACTGCAAGTCTGGAAAAAACTGTTATGGTGTTCCTGGTTCTCAACCTGTGGATGTTTTTCATCGCTAAAAGGGAGTTTGGGAACTTATAGCAGAGTACAGATGACAACATGTTTGCTCGAGACAGCCCAAGCTAGCTAGTGCTAAGGTAAAGCTAATCTTTACATTATAGCGATGACACTGGTAGTGACGATTCTCTCAGACGAATCGGTGATCTACGGTGTTTTCGCGTCACGTTTAGTATCAGCACGGATCGCTTGGAACCCCAACCAAGGTGGTACTAAAAAATTTATCAGGTACTACGTACTGCGCCCAATGGATAAGCTCCCAAAAATAAGCTAAACCGACCCAAACTAAACCAAACCAAAGCGTGGGGTACCATGCAATTGAAAAGCGGCATTTGTCTAGTACTAGGCTTTAAGTCTTGTCTGTGAAACCGGGGGGAAATGATTTTTACCTACAATAACATGCTATTGAAAAGAAAACCTCATTTATTTCCTTGATCTTAATTTTGTGAACTCCTGAAGTCATACAGTTAGGATAGCCATAACCCAGATCCCCATTTTCTAGAAAGACTCGAGTTAATCTGCAAAAACACTCTTAGCAAATACATTCACACCTGCACCTACATTTCCATTGGATGATCCACAACTGTTTTGATTTTTTGTACAGACATTCTGCCCCAGACCTCCATCCCAAAGCCTTAAACTCTGTACCTACACGGTCACCTCAACAGGCATTTTTGTTGTCTCTCTCAGGTAACCCAGTGTCAGCTGTTGTAACCTGTAATCTTTTTGTCATCCCTGCATTAAGAAAGATGCAGGGGATTTTGGATCCAAGACCCACCATCATAAAAGCCAGGGTAAGCAAACTGCACATCTCAGTGTCCCGTACATTGTGCACCTGTTGTGCTGGGATCTCATGAGTATTGCTCCCATTTCTCTGCAGCTGTCCTGTGATGTAAAGTTGGATCCACGTCCGGAGTATCATCGCTGTATACTGACGTGGCATCACCAGGAACCACTGCCCTGGGCACAGAGCACAGGTATACAAATGTGGTTGATATAATGCTAATGGTGAAAAATCTTTTTTCTTTGATTGAAATGTGTATATATGGATTGACCAAACGACTTTGGCTCCAGCACGTACACTTGAAACCCTGTTGGTGGAAAAGGGGTGAAAAATCACAATCCAAATCAATATCAACACTATATCCTCAACATTTTTTACCCATGTTGATCAAGCAGAAATTTCATGAATAGTTTTACAATTAAAGGGATACTCCACTTATTTTGAAAATATACAAATTTTCCAGATCCCCTAGAGCAGTGCTTCCCAATCCTGGTTCTCGAGGCCCCCCTCCCAGAAAGTTTTAGATGTCTCCTTATTTAAAACACCGGATTCAACTTATCAGCCTCCTTCCAAAATAGTAAACATGTCTCCCTAACAAGCTGATGAGTTAAATCAGGTGTGTTAAATAGACATCTAAAACCTTCTGGGAGGGGGGGCTCAAGGGCAAGGATTGAGAAACACTGCCCCAGAGTTAAACATTTGATTTTTACCGTTTTGGAATTCATTTGGCTGATCTTCGGGTCTGGCCGTACCCCTTTTAGCATAGCTTAGCATAATTCATTAAATCTGATTAGACCATTAGCATCACACTCAAAAATAACCAGAGTTTTGATATTTTTTTTCTATTTAAAACTCGACTCTTCTGTAGTTACATTGTGTACTAAGACCGACAGAAAATTAAAAGTTACGATTTTTTAGGCAGATATGGCTATGAACTATACAGTACTCTCATTTTGGAGTAATAATCAATGACTTAACATGGCTGCAGGTGGCGCAATGATATTACGCAGCAGCCGAAAATTGTCCCCTTAGTAACTTTTAATAGCAGGGGACTATTTTCGGGCACTGCGTAATATCATTGCGCCTGCTGCAGCCATGTTAAAGCAGCAAAGTCCTTGATTATTGTGCCAGAATGAGAGTATAGTTCCTAGCCATATCTGCCTAGAAAATAGCAATATTTGATTTTCTGTCAGTCTAAGTACACGATGTAACTACAGAAAAAGTTTTAAATAGAAAAAATATCGAAACTCTTTGGTTATTTTTGAGTGTGATGCTAATGATCTAATCAGATTCAATGGATTATGCTAAGCTATGCTAAAAGTGGTAGCGCCAGACCCGAAGATCGGTTGAATGGATCCCAAAACGGTAAGTGGGTGCTACTGGGTAATGCAGATTTTGTACAGATCCTTTATTTTGAAACATCATTTTTGCAGTCGATGACCAGTCAGTAAACTTCTTCTGACGGGTCTGTGTAAAATATGACTTCAAAGACATCATAGTATTTCAAAGAGAGAAAATATTATACCTTTTAAAGCAACACTAAAGAACTCTGGCTCTTTGCTCCCCCTACAGGTTAGAAGCGTAATTGTTCATTACCACTGTCGTAAATACTGCAGCATAGCTGGCTCTGATTGGATTGTAGGTCTGCCGTAAAGCAAGTTTTTGTAGTTTTCACTCGAACTACAGGACCGCTACCCGACGGTTGGAAACTTCTTTAGTGCGGTTTTGGCCGATAGAGGGCTGCAAAGCTAATGTGAAAGTGCCATTCACCCTGTTTTGTGTGGATGAACCACTGAAACTTTTTTGGAAACGTTATTTTAAGGTAAAAAAAACCTCTTTGGTGTTGCTTTAAAGTGAAAAAAAAAAAAAAAAAAAATATATATATATATATATATATATATATATATATATATATATATATATATATATATATATATATATATATATATATATATATATATATATATATATATATATATATATATATATATATATATATATATATGAACTATAAGAGAAAATATCTGTTGAATGGCAAGTATATTAGTAAAGTACATATAAGTATATTAACACCATGTTTCTCCATGTTTTGCAGGAAACCAAATGAGTAGTCGGCTAATGAGCATGCGCAGTGCCAACGGCCTTCTGATGTTGCCTCCGAAAACAGAGCAATACGTGGAGCTGCACAAAGGCGAAGTTGTGGACGTCATGGTCATAGGGCGACTATGATGTCATCTTTAAGGGACAGACCAAGCGAAGAGCAAGAAAGTGGTGCATGTCCACATATCATTACTATTCTGTAATATGCAACGGCACAGCTAGTTTTTATTGATTTGGAAAAAGTTGATCCAGTATAATCAACGTTTCAAATGAAGACAAATACGTGAATTTATGAAAATATGACTTCAAAGACATCATAGTATTTCAAAGAGAGAAAATATTATACCTTTTAAAGTGAAAAATATATATATATATGAACTATAAGAGATTTATTCTGTAATATATTGTTATAATTATTATGATTATTAATATAATGATGAATATTATCATATTAAGCAACTTTGTTCTCTTTCATTGCAATTGCTTTGTGTGTTCAATGCTAGAACTTATAGATAGCGGTAGCATTTTAATAGACAGCTGTTGGCGCCTCTCACACATCCATCAGAAAGCTTATTTTCTCATCGGTAGAAAATGTGTCACTGAGGGATGAAAAAATCTTAAACTACAACAGAGACCCCTTTGGTTCCATGACAAAAGCGTGGATCTTTTCATCTCTCCTCAAAGTGCACCAAGGTGACCCAGCTATCTTTCCCTTTAGTATTATATGCTCCATAAGACTTCATAATGCTTTATAAAGGGTTTACAAAACCGCTTTGCTTGTCGTTTAAATTGTGAGTCGTGTTTATGTGCGCAGTGCCAAAAGCCAGGGCTTTGGGGGTGAGGACTTGGCGTTGGAAAGGCAGTGGGTGCTACTGGGTAATGCAGATTTTGTACAGATCCTTTATTTTGAAACATCATTTTTGCAGTCGATGACCAGTCAGTAAACTTCTTCTGACGGGTCTGTGTAAATTCTGTGCTATTTAAATGCACCCGTAGACTACCTTGGCCTGGAGCAGACTTCATCATAAACTCGCCCTCATAGCTCTGCCCTTATTACTCTCTATTTTACCCACTACCCTTACATTTAAACTCGCCCGGCCCACTCCTAGAGGCTGAGCTTCCTGGAAACTTTTATTTCTTTAAGATGAAGACACAGCTTATTTAAGTGCTGACAGCCTTTTTAAACGAATTACATAAAATGTACAGTCAAAAAAATGCAAGAGTGACATTGTACAGATAAGTGACCAGCACTACTGAGGCATATACTAAGGTATTGAAAAGATATTGAAAAACTCTGTACTATAATATCATTTTCTGTAATACTGATCAAATGCGAGAATTAAAATTCTTGATCATTATGTAAAGAACGTGGTTCAGTTTCTTTTTTTAAATAAACACAAAGCTGATTCAAGTTTTAGTTCTCTTCATCTGTCATTTATTTTCAAACATATAAATAATATGGATGTGCCATTATGGTTTAAGGTACACTGCACTTTTTTTTGAAAAATACTAATTTTCCAGCTCCCCTAGAGTTAAACATTTGGTTTTTACTGTTTTTTGGAGTCCATTCAGCAGATCTCTGGATCTGGCACTACCACTTTTAGCTATTGAAAGTTACTAAGGGGACTATTTTCGGCTGCTGCGTAATATCATAGCGCCTCCGGCAGCCATGTTACAGCAGCAAAGTCCTTAATTATTACGCCAGAATGAGTATAGTTTCTAGCCATATCTGCCTAGAAAATGGCAACTTTTAATTTTCTGTCGGTCTTAGTACACAATGTAACTACAGAAGAGTCAAGTTTTGAATAGGAAAAATATTAAAACTCTTTGGTTATTATTTTTGAGCGCAATGCTAAATGGTCTAATCAGATTCAATGGATTGTGCTAAGCTATGCTAAAAGTGGTACCACCAGACCCAGAGATCGGCTGAATGGATTTCAAAATGGTAAAAATCTCATATTTAACTCTAGCGGAACTGGAAAATGAGAATATTTCCAAAAAGTGGAGTGTCCCTTTAATAAATGTTCTTGATGTTTTTACAGTTTGGGTTCTCCTTTTACAGTAAATTATTATAAAAATCAACGTAAAATAATAATCAATACTTTTATAAAATTTATCTATCCTATTTAATTAGTTGTTAAATGTTTATTATTAAAGTTATTATTTATCCTAGTTATAATAAAATTTGTGTATACTGAATTGTATAAATTAACATGAACATAGATCAGTTTATGAAGCCTATGCATTAATATTCCGAATATAGAGACAGAGCGCCGTTATGCAAATTTGAAAACCACGCCCACCGGGGGGGAAATCAATCCAACCGTCTCCATTGAGTTTGTATTGCAAGAAGCCGCCTCCTTGTCATTTCTGGCTTATAACAAAAAACTGAATAATGCCTAAAAGCTGCTGTGTGACAATATGTACAGCTAACAAGCCAAAGTACCCAGAAATAAGTTTTTATAAGCTGTCGAGCCGTAAAACCCAGCCTTTAAGGAGAATAAAGTGGATCGCCGACTACGTTTCCCCCTAGTGGACGCAGTTCTACTAATAGAAGTACTATGAAAAGTTGCCTGTATCCATTTTTGTGTCTTTAAACGCTCGTTTTTTGGGGTCGACAGCTTATAAAAACTTATTTACAGATTAAACTTAAAAACAGAATAATATCTAAAAGCTGCTGTGTGACAAGGTGTACATCTAACACGCCAAAAAAATAAATAAATAATTTTTTATAAGCTGTCGACTTCAAAAAACGAGCGTTTAGACACAGAAATGGAAACAGGCAACTTTTCATAGTACTCCTATTAGTAAAACTGCGTCCAATAGGGGGAAACGTAATCGGCGATCCACTTTTTCTCTTTAAAGACTGGGTTTTACGGCTCGACAGCTTATAAAAACTTATTTCTGTGTTCTTTGGCTTGTTAGCTGTACATATTGTCCCAAAGCAGCTTTTAGGCATTATTCAGTTTTTTGTTATAAGCCAGAAATGACAAGGAGGCGGCCTTTTGCAATACAATGTCAATGGAGACTGTTGGATTGCTTTCCCCCCCGGTGGGCGTGGTTTTCAGGTTGTGACGCGCTGCGCTCTGTCTCTATTTAGATGAGATTCATAATCGAAACTGAAGCTTTATCCCATTCTCCGTCCTAAGAAAAGCCACGCCTGATTGGACAGTGGAGTTTAAGCATGGCAGATCTGTCCAATCAGATGCGTCGTCTTATTCGGTTGTCAGAGGCGCTGTCGAGCTACTCTCGTCAGTCAGTCGCACGCAGTCCCGAGACTCAAGCAGCAGTGACCCGTCACACAACATGAAAACACCGTATCTGTGAACAAAACAGCGAGTTAGGAAGTATTTATACACTTATTGGACTAAAGGGTTCGCAAAACTGACTAAAAAGGTAAGTTACGTGCTTGTTTAAAGTTGTTTCTGGTTGTTAAATAAAGAGGAGGTGGTGTTTGCAACAGGTTGCCTGGAAAAGAAAAGCAGCCCTGCACTTCGGGAAGTGACGAGCTAGCCGTGTTAGCTATGCAAATAACGGCGAAACACACTATTAAATATCTCAAACAGAGCTTTTTAAACGTCCAATAGACGGTTTGTAAGTTTAACATATTTTGTTTCACTATATCTTTCTTAAAGTACATATCAAGCTCGTACAACAGATGCCCCTTATAACATATTAAGCTGGTTATCTTCTAGCCTGCGTTTGTGAGCATCGTTGGCGCGTTAAATACCCCAAATTGTGTTCAACGCTGGCAGTTCACTAGGTTTCGAGACAAACACCTTGTCGTTGTGGATTAAGTCACTGTGAATTGAAGCTACCGGATATTTGACAAAGCGAGCACCGTAAACAACCTGTTGAAATAGTGTGGAAGTTTGTTTAGTCGACAAATGTGGCTACTATTGTTCATTTAATTCATTACAGCCATTTGGACACAAATGTGGCATTGTTTCCCGATACCATTTGAGAATGGTCGTTGGTTTAATGCAGAAATGTGATATTCTCACAGGAATGATTAGTAGGAAACTAGGGATCAAAGCTGACATGGAAAGGGCGTTATCAGTTTACTTTATGACTGTGAATTACTTGGGAGGTGAAGTAAATGGAAGCGTATCCCACAGCCCAGACAGGTCTTTAAAAAGTAACACTTTTATCTTTCTTGTTTTATTAATGAATTGAGGATCCTGTATCATGCATGAAGAGCGTGTCAGTGTCTTAACTCACTGGTATGCGTGTTTACAAGGCATTTACACAGTGTTTATTTGCATATAAAACCTGATGTGCTAAGTGGTCGAGTTTATTTCATCAACCCACTTTTTGGCACGTGCAAAAGGATCTGACAGTTTAATGTGCTAGTAAAGGGGTAGATTCAGCGATGATCTCATATTGCGTAAGTTATATGTTTTCTAGCTGCAGAAGTTCACTCACCATACTGAATGAGAGGTGTGCACTTTGCATGTTTAATATTGCATCGTCCCAAAACTGATTTCGCATAACTTATACCTTAAAATAAACTCATTTAGTTATTGATGTCTGTCACGTCAGTAACAGGTTAAACAGAATCGTATTTTGCAAAAGCATACAAATAAAACATTTGACACACACATACTTTTTTTGTAATGACTACTGTCTACACATTTATTTCTTTGTATTAGTATTGTAAACATTTTTTTTTTTAATTTCTCAAATGTTACCAAGTCACCAAAAGTAAAATCCCAGCACAGGCTCGCTTTCACCATTCCATAAGGTGCACAATTGCAGTCTTATCATTTCCTCAAATCACAAGCTGTGATTTAGCTGGCAGCTCTGTGTTGTTTAAAGATAACTCTTCACTGCATGCTGGGATATAATTCAGCTCAGAGGCAGGTCTATCTAACATGTATCAGCTGGGAGATAACCTTTTCTACTCTTAATACATGGACTCAAATGATTTAACCCAAAATAGGTCATTTGTTGTATTCTGATTATTGATTATATTAGCAAAAAATGTATTGTTACATAGTTCCTTTTATAATCTTGTTTTCCCTGTCATTGCATGCCCATAAAGGTTATAAAAATAAAATGCTGTAATGGAAAAGGTATTGCCTTACTACATGGAAACACATATAACAGATCATACAGGATTTTGGATTTGTTTCAGTTGATCAAGCTGTCTTTTATGGGGACATGGTGTTGTTTTTCAGTGTAGTGAGAGAGGGTGTTAATTCCAACATGCGCAAGAATCAGATTACTCATCAGGATTCGAGACGTTCCTTCATTGGCTCTATGATGTCAGCCTATACAAGATGTAGTTTAATACTACCATGGGAGTTTTTGGTAGCCCGAAATGAATGCAAGTAGCCCGAATCAAAAAGACTAAGACATTACTTTTAATGTAGAATTATGAGAAAAAACATCTATCAAAACACAAATAACACATAAAATAATCAAATTACAGTCATCAATAAAAAGATTTGCTTCTAACTGAACTGAAACATCTATAAACTTCAGATTCTGAAATATTAACTGAAGTTTCACGATGTTGGTTCCATAATTAGTTCCTGATATGGGTTCCTCAATTAGCTCCTGTTGTGGGTTCCTCAATTAGTTCCTGATCGAGGGTTCCTCAATTAGTTTTCACCAACAGTGTTAATTTTGGCAGCAAATTCTGATTTAATGTTAGTCTTAGTCTTTTGAATAACACACCATTTAGTTTTAGTATTATTTTAGTAATCTGAAATCTTTTAGTCTTAGTCTAGTTTTAGTCGACTAAATAAATATCATAAGAGTTTTAGTCTTAGTCTAGTCTTAAGTTTTTTTAGTTTGTTATGGAATGGTTTGAATATGCAATACAGACACAGGGAGCTACACTGCGACCAAAATGGTCGCATATGCGACCTTTTGAACTGCCGTTGCGACCCAAATTTTTAATGGGTCGCAAATGTGCTACCTAATGTTTTAGACAATATGCTATGATTTACTATGAGCATTTATTAAAACAGAAATGTGGATTTTAAGAATACGTTTTATAACGTGCTCTGAGCCATCAACACGTTGGCTTCATTTTGCGTGAAAGCACGTCGTGTCTCTCCCTATCAGTGTGCGTTTGCGTGCTCAGCTGTTTCTCAATGAATTAGGTGCGACACGACGCAAGCGCAGTCAGTGTCTTCCATGTTTCTGAACTTGAGCAGAGGTCTTTCTTCACTGAGGACGCGGGACCCGTATGGTTCCGGGTTTATCTTTTAAATGGTCTGTCGGGTCCGGTTAGGTCCTAGTTTAATTACTTTGGGTCCCAAGTCTGATTAATATTGAGTTTATAACCCGAGTCGATCGGAAAACGGCCATGAGCGCTACCGCGCTAAAGCTCGAGTGCAGTTTAGCGTGCCTTCGGTTTCTATGGCGATGGTTCTTGTTACGACCACGCGCTGCGTTTTCTTTCTCACATGTTTTTAATAATCTTATTATTAATAAACCATATATTTTCTAAAACCATATCCATATTAAGTTTGCACATATTGTAGCAAAAAAGCAGTGCTAATGTCAAGCCCATTGCACTGAATGAGCAAAGCAATGTAAAGTCTGTCACCGGGACAGCAAGTAGATTTGAAAATAAAATAAGTGGAATAATATTATTGAAATAATAAGTGGATTAAGCTTTTTAAATCGGCAAGAGAGAAATAGAAAGATAGAGCAGAAGCAGTAGCCTAAAAGTGCCTATTTAATAGAAATTATTACCATTATAACATCAGTCATAACATCAGTCACATTTATAATCTATAGACCTGCACTGTCTATTAATATACTATACATAGTATTGTATTATATTGAGTTTGATAAAAGGGGTCTAATTGCTTCATATATCAGTGCAAAAACAGTAAGTGTTTTCGTGGTGCTTTGACAAACAGTGTCAGCTTTGTTAATGGCAAAGAAAGTTTGGAGTGTTTAGATTAATGAAATATAATGTGAAATTGATATTAATTTTCAATAAATCAAAGTATTGTGTTGTGTCACACATTATTAGTTCTTCGTCACATGTATAGTAGACCATTATTTGTCAGTGGGTAATGATTGCCCTTTTTACCGATTACCACCACCAAGTAAATTTCAGATCTGTGGGAAACACTGACTGCAACGTTTAAGAAAACAAAGCGGCATGTGGTTTAAAAGATGGCAAGTAAAATAAAAAGCATATCTGTATGCAATACAGTTTCATTATTGTTCATTATTAACCAGAGCGCCTTAATATAACTTGAAAAAAATATGTGCGACCAAATCATATTTTGCGCCAGTAACTGAAAAAGTTGGTAGCGCAAGTGCCACCAGTGGAAAAGGTTAGTGTAGTTCCCTGAGACACAGATTTAATGGTTGTTATAGAAAACACGTATTTTATTTTATTCTTAATGTCAAAAAAACTGAACATGGCTTTTTCACAAAAAATAATCTAACTTAAAATAAGCATAAGGCCTGCTCTACCCAAAAAATACATGGTCCATGAAAAAGATATGCATTCTCCCTAAATGACATGCACACACAAACACACACGTGAACAGACACACACACACACACACACACACACACACAGGCACTTAAAGGGCCATTTCACCGATAGGAACATTAATCTTTATGTAAAATGAGTCATATTTGTAGTCAAAATGTAACATAAATGTAGAATTTTGTGCCTATTTGACAGAGAAAAGACAAAATGTGACTTTAGAGCACATTTGTATGAAAAACTACAACTGCCACTATGCACCACAATGCACAGCTCTGCAAGCCACTCCCATTAATCGGAACACGGCTCAGACATGCTATTATGTACATAAATGCCACGTTAGTAAAACAAAGAAAATAGCCACCACCACTGTGTCTGACTGACACCAATCATGATTTACTTTTAAACGTGATGTTACATTGTGGTACACACAATAACACTCTGGCCTGGTGTGTAGCAAAGTCTTATTCAAACGGTAGCCTAACGTGCGGTTTCAGATCCGCAGTACAAATGTCTTTCCAAGTACTTAAAAAAAGTGTATACATTTTAAATGTTTATTTAGTTTTACCAATTTTCTTTTTGTCTCTTGTTTACTGTAATTACATTTGTGTTATTATTGGCCTCACTGCTCTCACAATATAGACATATAAAACACCGCTCAGATATGCTATTGTGTACATAAATGCCACGTTAGTATAACAAAGAAAATAGAAACACTCACTTTAGTTAGACGTCCGTTTAGCCCTGCATCCTGCACACAACCGCGTCCCCTGCACAATATCTCCACAGACGCGCTGCCTCAGCTCTTTGAGCTTGTGTTCGTAAACCGAAACACGTCTTTGAAATAAGCACGCGACCAGAAACATTCACAAATCAAACGTTCATATCCTTATCTGATCCAGAAATGTTAAACCGAAAGCAAACGGCGCGAGTCCGTCCAAGCTTATATACTTCGCAGCGCGTCTGCTCGTAAACCGAAACATGTCCGTGAAATAAACGTTCCAAACGCGCGCAAAGTTCCTCTCTTGCATAGAAACCTTCACCAAACAAACGTCCATATCCTTATCTGATGCAGAAATGTTATAAAGAAGCCACACAGCGAGAGAACAGGCAAGCTTCTCTACGCAGCAGAGGCCGATGGTTGCTGCTTCTTCACCGGGCTCCTCTACCCAGCCGACGCCCAGGCTCCGGCCTACTCCTCGGGCTTCTGTTCCTACATCTGCCTCAGCTCTTTGCAGTATTGTGGCTCATAAAGGTGCAATGTACAGCGGATTAGAGCATCACGCTTGTAAAATCACCCTCTTCCATGTAATATTGATTAACTTCCACTGTTATTGTAACATGAATTCTGGCTCGCTCCACAACTTCTGTTTAGCTTAGCTTAGCATAAAGATGGCGGCTGGTCGTTTTTTTCGGTCTGTGTTCGTATATTTTCGTAAGTCCCACCCACTTATCTGTAATTGGTCTGAAGCGTGAGTGGGTCCCACCCATAGCCCCCACCTTGGAAAAATGAGGAATGAGTGTCTGTAGTCTTTCACACTCAATAGAGATACAGGATTTCCTTCTTTCAATGACGCAAAATGACGATTTTTACATCATTGAAAGAAGGAAGTGCCTCACTGAAATCAGTATTTCTCCCCTCTCAGGGGAAACTGAGGGAATGGTGCACGACCATTCAAAAACATGACTGGGGTTCTAACGGTACAAAGCTTAATGCAAATGGGTGAAGTTTCCCTTTAAGCACGCACTTTGTCCAGTCATGTAACAGCACAACATCTACTATAATAGTAACGTTACACATTTCATTCAATTTGAGGACATTGAATATTTATACTCCGTATTAATTCAGACAATCAATACAGTTCAGAGGTTTATGTATTCCTTTAGTTTCAATGTTATTTCAAGTTTAGCGAAAACACGGTGGTTTATCTGATAAAATAACCTTAGCGTGTATGCTTACCTTCGCATGTATTTCTGGATGAGTCATCTTTACAGGCAGTCTTGTTGTCATATTTGAAGTGTGACCAGATTAGACGTTAGCTCTGACAATTTTGTTGTTAATGAGACATGTCTTTGGACCAGGTGCACCGCAAAACGTTAGCGTGTTGCTTACGAGCGAAGTCAACTGAAATCAGCCAAAGCTGGATAAATAAGACTGTACAACTAAATATAATGTAAACAACCTGTTGTGAAAACGAACTTTGCCGCGGCTTTTTAAAATGCCTCTGCTGCCTGCGTAGATCAACCTACCCTCAAAGATTCGCTCTAATTGGATTTCTTCCCAAATTGTCCCACAAAATGAGTCGCTTTGATTGGATCTTTTCTGCATTCATCCCGCCCTAACATTTTCGTCTTATTTTTATTCGTTGACTAAAGTGTCAGTTATATTTCGTTACAGTCTTCGTCATCATATCTGACTTTTATTTAGTTTTTATTTAGTTTTCCTCCGTGAAATAGATTAACACTGTTCACCACGGGCCAAATTTTGCTAAGTCAAAGCCTATTGGGCCACTGACCACAATGTTTTCTCTGCTATTGTTGTTTTTTTTAACAAACACAAAATCTGGATTTCCATGCAAGCTAAGCCTGCTCATCTCCACACTGGATATACTTACCATTTAATAGTGGTTCAATGGGTCACAAAACTTACAGTTTGGATCATATAATGTTTTTCCAGTTACAAATTGGATAATTTTTCAGATCAGAAAAATAGGGGCTACTTTCGCTTTAATAGCGAGTCCAAATCTCAGAAAGAATGCATAAGCATTTAAATAAATTTTTCCTCTCTATAAGGCAAGATAGCCTGACGGGCAGGGCGGAGATGCATTTTGGTAGCCCGACTGCAAGGCACAATAGCCCCGGGATGTCTGGCTAGAATATGTTGTAGGACATACCTGGTATGAAAAAGTGTTTGCCTCTTTCCTGTTTTTTTTTTTTGCATGTTTGTCACACTTTCATGTTTTGGATCATGAAACAAGTGTAAATATTAATCAAAGATAACACAAGTAAACAGAACATACAGATTTTAATTAATGGAAAGCAAAATCCAAACCCACATGGCCCTGTGTGGAGTGCTTGCCCCCTAAACCTAATAAATGGTTGGGTCACCCTTAGTAGCAACAACT
Source organism: Misgurnus anguillicaudatus (assembly GCF_027580225.2). Classification (NCBI taxonomy): domain Eukaryota; kingdom Metazoa; phylum Chordata; class Actinopteri; order Cypriniformes; family Cobitidae; genus Misgurnus; species Misgurnus anguillicaudatus. The sequence continues at coordinate 385,839 of NW_027395278.1, forward strand.
GCAATCAAGCGTTTGCGATACCTTGCAATGAGTCTGTTACAGCGCTGTGGAGGAATTCCACAGCTACTCCAAAGTCTTTATTTTGCTATTCAAAGGTGGACTTGCTGGTGTGTTTTGGATCACTGTCCTGCTGCAGGACCCAAGTTCACTTCAGCTTGAGGTCAGCAACAGATGGCCGGACATTCTCCTTCAGGATTCTTTGGTAGACAGCAAAATTCGTGCTTCCATTTATCACAGCAAGTCTTCCAGGTCCTGAATCAGCGAAGCAACAAAACAGCCCCAGACTATCATACTAAGACCACCATATTTTACTGTTGATGTGATGTTCTTTTTATAAAATGCTGTTTTACTTTTACGTCAGACGTAATGGGACGCACACCTTCCAAATAGTTAAACTTTTGTCTAGTCAGTCCACAGAGTATTTTCCCAAAAGTCTTGGGGATCATTAAGATGTTTTCTGGCAAAACTGAGACAAGCTTTTATGTTCATTGTGCTCAGCGGCGGTTTTCATCTTGGAACTCTGCCATGCAGACCATTTTTGTCCAGTCTCTTTTTTTATGGTGGAGTCATGAACACTGTTCTTCACTGAGGCAAGTAAGGCCTAAAAGTCTTTGGATGTTGTTGTGGGGTCTTTTGTGACCTCTTGAATGAGTTGTTGGTGCGCTCTTGGGGTAATTTTGCCGGCCGGACACTCCTGGGAAGATTTACCACTGTTCCATGTTTCTGCCATTTGTGGATAATGGCTCTTATCAACCTTTCTCATTTGTTCCTGAATTTTTTTGGATCTCAACATGATGTGTAGCTTTTGAAGATCTTTTGGTCTACTTCACTTCTTTTAAGTGATTTCTTGATTGCGAACAGGCAGTAATCTATCTGATCTGGGTTTGGCTAGAGAAACTGAACTCGGGTGTGATAAACCACAGTTAAGGGCACACTTACACTATCAAAACCAAACTGTGTCCAGGCCCGTTTGACCCCCAAAACCTGGTTAGTTTGACTAGTGTGATTGCTCTGTACCATGCTCGAGCGCGGTTTGGTTAATCGTGCCCTGGCCGGCTTGCAGATGTGGGCTTGAGCAAGGTTTACTTTCGCTCAGGCGTGGAATGCGCAGTGTGATCAGAAATTGCGCCAGAGTCAGTCAGTCAGCGCTAGCGTGCTACATCACATGAAAAAATTGTCCAACTTTGTGGAAAACACTGGGCTTGTTAATTTCACTTTTCACTCATCCACCCAATCACAGTGGAGGAGGGGTTGGACAAATACCACACCAACCAACGGCGCATCCTACAATGCCTAAAATATAAAACAGAAGTATCATAGTAACCAAAGCGCACAGCTGATGAAACTGGAAAGTGCCCACAGTATGAGCACTTTGATGCATTTAAACACTTTGGTGGGCACAGGGCCTAAATGTTACTTTGTAGAAGAGTTGAATGCTCTGCAAAATGCATGGTAATTTAAAATTGGCATTGACCTTTTTTTTGGTAAAAAATCAGTGTTCAAAACTAAACTCTCCTTTCCCTGATTCGCACTGGTAAAAGAGTAATTTGTCTTTGCATGATTACGTTGTTAAAACCAAGAAAGCTTGAACTACCGAGAGCCTGGAGTCAAAAAGGGAAAGTGATGGAGCCAAAACAAAAGTTAATCATATAGGCTTTTCGGGATCTGAAAGGATTATATACTGATGCAGTGATTGATTTTTGCAACAGGTAAGACATCAGTAACATGATTTTATATTTTAGTTTGGTATAACAAAAGTGACAGATCTATAATTTGTTCAGAAGAAATGTTTTTGGATATGACTTGTAGAAAGTATTTCTTATTTTTAGGTCGATGTACAATGCCGAAGCACAACCCACATAAAGACAATAACTCCAAAAATAACTGCAAAAACCAGAGATCTCGATAGAGAGGCAAAAGTTGTGGATTGCAGCTTTAAACACCTAAATTCATCAGCCACTCATTCATATCTTTGCTATGACAAATACCAGGATCAAATGTTGTCAGCAAACATTCTGTAGATATGTAAGGAATTTACAATTAGGCCGATAGTCTCAAGTGTACCAGCCTTATTCCCAGACATGTATGATGCATTGGCCAGCTAGTAGAGGTATGAATGTGTAGACAGGTCTTCTTATTACATTGGCAGTGGTATGGGATGGACTGGGACCTGTGCCAAGATTATTCAGAACCACTGTGTTCTTTTTGACCTGTCTGTGTCCCCTTAGGAATTCTTAATATGCAAAAAGCTCTGCTGTCTTGATGGATTCTCTTCGAGAGCCTTACCAACCACCCTTGGGCCTGTTGTCTAGACCTGGATTTTACAGCTTGTATTGAGGGGGCCTGTAAAGGTGCACAACAGCATGATGTCCCCTAAATGTGTTCAAACTAATCATTAGAAAGCTTTTATCTCTCACATGACTGGAGCTGATAACTGATTCATGTAAAATTATGACTGCTCGTCTCAGATAATGCTGGCAGTGAGGAAATCCTTGTAAATCACTTGATTCCTTTAAGGGTCTTTTTTAAGGGATTCCTGGCTGGTCCTGGTTAAGAAATCCAGCCAGGGTGGAAGAGCCTCGGATCACACTCACTGCATCTGATGGGTGCTATAAATTACAACGTCAACACACCTTCCAAACCAATGATTTTCTTCCGCTGTAAATGTCAAAAACAACTTCAAATGAACCACAACAACCTTCTTGCACAAAATTATAACTAAACCTCGCTAACTTGAGAGGTTGATGTTTTGAAAAAGTTTAAGTTAGGTTTCACACCTACTTGAATATTTCATTCTTAATGCATAGGTGCACGCTCAACTTTTGTCTCCCATGTAAGATTTTAACTGGCAAGTGTAATGGTTTACTCATTAACAGCTTTGACAACACACATCAAGATGAAGGTCATGCACTAATTCTGTTTTCTGTTTCCAAATTCAAAGCTGTTTCTATTAAATCTTGCCTGGACTGCAGTTGCCAAATGTTATAAATTCAATATTTTTGCTAATAGGTGGGTTCCTACTATGCTCTTTGGCATGATTACAAACTTCTGTAGCTTCATATTTCGCTTTGATGCCTGACTTTTCCTTCTGTGTTTCTCTTTTCCTCTTTTTTTGGCATTTGTCTTCCTCCTGGTACTCCGTGGTACGTGCTCGATTCTTAGTAGCTTGGAATCTGGATTTTTTTGGTACGTTAGTATTGGGTGTTGGAATGTTGAGCTGGAGCTTTGGGGTAGATAACAATCCTGGTCTGTTTCTTCTCTATAGTGACAGCCATGGAAGTGTCAGCCTGTCTAGTGTCTTACCAGATTTCTTCGGTTTTTCATTATCCACATCTGTCAGAGATTGACACCTCACAGACACAGTATCAATTAGTGGTCCCCAGGTATTTGTTATATTATCGTTTATTGATAAACACTATGTAACTGTAAATGTAAAGATTTATGAGCTGGGTGATGAAGGGAATTTAGGAAGCCCAGGTGCTAATGCATAGGTATCTCCCTTTCCCATAGTTTAGGTATTGTTGTTTTCCATACTGCCACTCCTCGAGGCGAGCTGTTTCATGTCTGTCAGTAAAACTGGTTCATCCTGTGCAGGACTGAGGCTACAAGGCCAAGGCCAAACCTTCTTGCACATAAATAATATTATTTTGTTCTTGAGTTGAAGTCATTTTCTTTGCTTTAGTTAACAGCCCCTGTTTTATTCTATTTTATAATTTTTCTGACTAAGAATATCATATCACTTGAGCTGTGTGATATTAGTAAGAACTGAACAGGCCGATTGTGAAAGTTATATCTGATCACTTTTTTAACACTGTTGACTTTCTATTTCGTTTGCTTTACTAAAACTACTCAATTACAAAAGGTTGCCAGGAATGCGGCTGGCGAGAGCATGTCATATCTGTTGTGTAGTGTGTGTTCACAGCCACAGTATCTGTAAAGACAGTTTTTCAGGTGGAATGAAAAACAACAGGGTTGTTGACTTGGTGCCTACTCATGCTTGTGTCCCATTGGCTGATGTGAGAGGGCCACACCCACAGTCTTGTAGCCAGTCGTGCTGCACCTGCTCTGGCTGGGGAAGCACCTGCATTGAACCTGCTCTTCCTAATCTGCCCAAACCCATCTCTATTTTTCTGTAGTAGAAAACATTTGCGCTTCTTTTTGCATTTGTCAGACATCAACCTGGAAACATTTTCCAAATAAACATTTTGGATTCGGGTTGGAACAGCGAAGAAAATTCTACCAGTAAGAGCCCAGATGTCCGAATTGCCAGTATAAGAGGCCAGAAGCTTAGTGTGCTGAATCCCGGCCAGACTGCTACTGAATGGAGCAGGAGGGTTTGAAGTAGGCTACTTAAGCTCTTGAGCAGCAGATGGCTAGAGGCTTTATTTATATGTTTTTCAATCTTGAGGTTCTCGACTGCATGCTGTGTCATAAAGGAGGGTGAAACATTGTAGAAAGATGTCCCATTTTGATGTGAATGTTTATGGGGCTGTTTATACCTGGAATTAAGATGCATTTTGGTAGATTGGATGACAAGTGGACGAGAGAGACACATTCATGTTTACGCCTGGGGCCGGATTCACGAAAACATTAAGACAAAAAATAAGAGCGTTCTTAAGATAAATTATAAGTTCATGAGAATGTTCAATTCTTGCAATTCTTGAACATTTCTTAAAAAGTTCTTAAATATTTACTTAAGAACATCTTACATTTTTGTCATAAGAATAAAATGACAAGCTTTAAAATAATTTTTTCTACCCTGCTAATGAGGTTATATCCGTCAATTTATTGTTTTACCACCTTGCAATCATTAATGTGATATATACTATATAAATGAGTGATGTGATAAGACTATAGATGTTATTTGCTTTTGTAACAGAGGCCAGCTAGTGTGTAAGTAAATATCATTCCTTAATCTACCAATCGGTCCAACACGGTTGAGCACTCTGCGTGCTTTACTTTACGTGCCTGGCTCCGTCTCACGCGTCCACAGAGACCGACGCGGAGGGTGAAGTGTTTCCAGGCTATAGGAGCGCTCGACTCACATGACAGTCCGATTGCTGGTTCGACTTCCGATCAGAGCGTCTTTGAGTGGAGTTGTTAGTAATTTCACAATGAATGTATTATGAAGGAAGTAAAATGTTAGCTAATATTATACTTATGTGTTTTAAGTACTCGAACATGGCATCGATGATCGATCACAAAAACAATGATCATGTGGGTTTATTTTTTTTGTGTGTGGTTTTGGCGGCATTTGGATGTCTGGTTAGCATTACAATCGCCTTTGGTAGTAAAGACTGGGTGCGTGTTTGATTTTGTGATGATAGATGCATGTTGTATAATACATTTATGTTGTATATAAGGTTTAATATTATGTAGAGTGCGTCATAAAGAAAGCGCATCAGTTTGTGTTTATTAACCCTTTAGTTTCACTTCATCACGCAGCTTTTCCTGTTAGAGGTTTCTGTTAAAAACATTTAATTAATCAATAATCTAGTATGTGGTCATTGTTCTTCAAAATTAAGTTTTATTTGAGTGCTTTTAATAAAAATATATTCATTTTCACTGACGTATACGCCCCGCCCCTTTGATTGCCCGCCCCCAGTTAATCGAGTACTCGTTCAAATTAACTTTTAAAACATCTAACATTTTGATATTTAAGACTAATGTAAGGTTATCATAACTTTAAGATGTTATTTAAGACCGTTTCTTTTTCAAGAATTTGAATTCTTCTGAAATTTTTATTAAGAACATTCTTAAAGAATAAAAATAAGACATTTCTTAAGAAGCTTTTTTTGAAAATACAAAATATTCTTAACTTTTTTTCTTAAGCTTGAATTTAAGATAAAAATGGCAGTTTTGACTTTCGACTGCTTCTGTTCTGATTAGTTAGGGGATGGCCTGTGGGCGACTCCCTCTGCTTTTGTTTAACCGCGAGCAGGAGAAATGACGGGTTTAAATTGATGTTCACTAATATTATGTTCAAGTCCACTTTCTTGTGTTGTTAGTAAACATGCTGCACAACGTTAGTAGTTTTATCAATAAAAAACCTAAAGGTCGCGCTTAACACTCTGGGCTTGCGCTAGATGTCAGGTTTCATTGTCCAGTGTACATCACATTACATCAATAGGCAGAGAGTAGGAGGTCTTTTTTTTGCTGCTCGAACACATTCCACCGTCTACATCACAAAAGCAATCCGGTCAAATGCGTTTACAAAAACGTTTTACACCCAGTTTACACATGTACTTGGCGTTGTCCACTTGTGATCCGATCAACCAAAATGCATCTTAAAGGGATAGTTCACCCAAAAATGAAATTTCTGTCATCAATTTCTCACTCTCATGTTTTGACAAACCTGTATAATTTCTTTGTTCTGATGAACACGAAGGTAGATCTTTTGAGGAATGTTTTTAACCAAACTACATGAACTTTCCTCAAAATATCTTTCTTCATGTTCATCAGAACAAAGAAACGTATACAGGTTTGTAACAACATGAGAGTGAGAAATCAGAATTTTCATTTTTGTGGGAACTATCCCTTTAATACCAGGTGAAAACTGCCTCTATGTGTGAATTTTTTTGTCTTTCTAACTAAACTTATTCACCTAACATTTAAACATTAAATAACCGAGGTAGGTAGTTGTTGAAAGATGCACAACAATCTGCATATCTGTTTATCTGTGATAAAGAGTTCACAGTTCAAGTAGCAAGGATCAGACATCCTTGCATTGCTATTTAAACCATGTATTATGTTTCTCTTCCTTAAAAGATGGCCTACAAGCTAGTAAAATTACTCTCTTTTGGTACTTAAAGGTTAATTTTGGACCCTGGACAGCACTATTCCTCACTCTTCCACCTGAGCTGCTCTCATGAACATAGATGGCTGTTATATAAATGTTCCAGCCATTTGGCATTGTCAGTAGGGGTATTGTTTGATTTGGCTCAGTATCACTCATTGACTCTGATTTAGTGTAGCGGACAGCCTTGGGATTGTTCTTATCTGTAGCCAACAGAATGGAAAAGCACCTTTAACAATGACATCACCATGAGTACCTGAATAATGCAGGGAGTGTGTTGTGCTCACATGGAAGTTGGCTATTCTCAAGAAGCGTCTGTGTGGAGATGTAGAGCTGCAATCTGCTTACCTTTTATTGAAGACTAATTGGATTTTCGTTTGTCGATAGTACCATCACATCCAAACAAACAACAGTGGCTTAGAGGGCTTGATGTAATATCTCACTTTGTATCTTGTTTTGTTAATGTGACCTTGAAACCATGCACACATATATAGTCACACAATAGTCCCCTTATTCTCTTCTGGTCTGTAGAGGAATCAGGAATGCTGTTCCCAGGCTGTTTTGCATTCCTGCCTTGTGCTTTATGGGATTGTTGCTCCGTCACTGCAGCAGAACAATGACATCATAGACTGCTATGGGTATTAAAATAGAAACATTCAAGGGGAATGTAAACAAATGTGTACACTCTTGTTTCGAGTAGCTACAATGTTCGAGAGCTGTTTGCTTTAAAGTCACTTGATTGATAAAACGACTTTTCTGGAGCCAAAAAGATCTTTAGTTATTGTAATATTCATGTGTTCACAAAAGTATGTTTATTCCTCTGTACATGATAATATTCTGAATAAGCAATGATGATTGTTTTTTCTGTTATTTTGTGCTGCGAGTACTAAAGATACTCACTCAATTCATTCTCATTTGTGTCATTAACAATACCACCCAAAAGAACAATAAGAAGACTTTAAATTGATTTGTTTCATTTTTAAAGGGATAGTGTACCTGAAAATGACAAACCTCTTATCATTTACGCACTCTCATGTTGTTTTAAAAAAAAATTCTGTTGGACACAATTGAAGATATTTTAATTATGAAAACAAAGACCCTCTTTAGGGAAGCCTGCAAGATTAGCATAGCAAAGCTGCTATACACCGGGAAGGAGACCAGAAGTCATTTTTAATATACAGATTAAAATGTAATCTTAAATTCTGGCAAGAAACTATAATGTAAACTGTAAATGACTGTTGTTACACTCTGAACACCCGCAACTTATATCATTGATCATTATTATTGACTGGCTGAGGCGCTACACACTAAACACTTATGGGTTTTCTAATAGACCCCTTCAAGGTTTGTAAACATTGAATGACTATCGGGTGCGCGCGGAGCATGGGGTCAAACTGTTCATACCATCCAGGCTTTATCATTTAATCTAACAGGGCTGAAAAATGATGATTTACCTCAAATGAAGTGAGCACTACAAACACAAGCCTCTTTGATATTTGCATTGTTCCAGTCTGCACGTTAGTTGCTTACAGCCGCAGATGTTGTATTTTTTGTTTTTGAGATTCTGCATGAATCGCGAAAACTTAACGGAAGACCTGGTGCGATTTTCACAGCCCACGACGTAAGTAGGCATTTTTGACGATACCGAATAATACGCAACTCAATCTGCTGTAATGGCTTTTCTGACCCCGACATGCGCAGTGGGAACCACCTGTGACGTGAACCGTGAAGGTCTCCATAGAAAGTTGAAGTCTTCATAATATATGCATCTTTGCTGAAAGTGCGCCGCAAGTCTGAGCTGAGTTGACAACGGAAAAAGTGCCCTTTGTGGGCTTCTTTGATATAATTAGAACAACGGTGTATCAATCATCAGCGAGGTGAACAACTAGAAAAATAACACTTGATGATATTTAAACTTTTATTTTGCCATGGACTATGGCTGGGTATTGACGAGGGCCTCCCGATACGATACATATCACCATACATGCGCCATGATACGATACATATCACGATACAATACAGTGTGTTGCATGTTGGGATACATTGCAATACTTTTTCTTTTTTTTATCAAAAATGTAAAAAAAATAGAGCTGAACACCTGCAGCTCTTTGAAAGCTGCAGCTGTTTTTACATTTTCAGCCATTTTCTCACTCCCTTTAACTTCCGAGACATTGTCCGAAAGGCCGTATATGGCAGACAACTGGACAGTGACAACTACAGCAGCGGCAGAGGAGGTCGTTTGACGCACACAGAGGAATTTGATGTTTTTTTTTAAATATCGATAGTAGAGATCGAAATATACACTATCGATAGAGCTAACTATCACGATAGTTAGCTGTATCGATATTTTTGCACAGCCCTATCATAGACGCATAGACTTTCATGCGACCACTTCAAGTGCCAATATGAGGCGGAGTTATACTGTGTCATTATTTCATTACAAGATTAAATTGATGATTTTTATCAAAAAACCAACTACATTGACTCCTTTTACAATCCCACTAGCATGTTATGTAGACAAAATAAAATCTTTTAATTGGCGTGAGGAAGCTGAAGTTTTACACACGTTTATGTCATTGGCTATATGCCACTGCTGTAAAGGCTTATTGCACTATTACTGTAAATGATTATTCAATTGATTGATCATTAATTTAAACGATTTAAATGAACATTTATAACATGCATTTGAAAAAGCAACACTCGTCAAACATAATCATTATACATATTCTTCATAATCATGAAAATACCTGAAAAGGTTTGATGAACAGCAATATAAATATATCCTTAAGCCATTTCCTGGAGCTGCGTTTCATAGCTGCGTGTGTATGGTTCTTCGACTGCAGCGCATATGGAGTTTTTGCACACCTAATAGTAACACTTGTTGACCACATTTACAACACATTTAGGGCGCACTCACACTATTCAAACCAAACCGCACTCGGGCGCGTTTGACCCCCAAAGCCTGATTTGTTTGACTAGTGTGATCGCTCTGTTCCACGACCTGGCGCGGATTGGTTAATCGCGCCGCCGCCGGGTTGCAGAGGTGGGGCGGAACGCGATTGCGCTCACACCACAGCCTTCCGCGCCTGAGCGCGATTCAAAAGGTGAAGACATCAGTTGCGCGACCACTCACTTTCATCTGCCTCCGTAAAAACCTTTTGATGCGCCCAGCGGGGTTACCTGAATGTCCGAGCTGCGCACGTGACAGATCAACGCAATATGATGACATGTGAGAGGGCTGTCTGTAATCGCGCACCAAACGACTCCGAATAAAAAACACAGACTTATCATTACGGTGGGTTCCAGTGTTCAGTTAGAGCTTTACTTCCTGCTTTTTTCAAAACAATAGCATCTTAATGACGAAAGCGCGCCCGGACTCGGATCAATAAAAAGTACAGTGTGAGTGCGTGCACCTGGGGGAGTAGGGAGGGGTGACAATAGCGCTGGGGCATGGTTTGGATAATGTGAGTGCGCCCTTACATGACGCATAGATTATTGGAATATATGACGTAAACATAAATTCGGTCTATGTAATGTAAAGAAGTTCTGCGAAAATATAACCTTAATATCTTTAATTATTGGCCATGTCAAAGAAGTAAAATAAAACTTTGATGTTTAAAAATATTTATTCTATGGAAATGTCAAAAAGTTTTTAACCCTACTGATATCTCCGATATAAATATTTGGTGTTTTAAATATCCATGCAAAGCCTCGATTACAGTTTTTAAAGCATTTTTTATTATGTTCCATAGTTAAGTAAGTGCAAATTTTAAAATTGTCTTGTCCATAACGGAGAAATGTCACATTCATAACGCAATTTCTTATAAATGCGCATACAATACTTAAAATTAATATTAAATGTTAAAGAACCACCCCTTCTCCATTTTGTTGGGTATTATTGTTTCTGGTTTGTACATTTTAATTCACAGAATTCCTACAAAGTATGTATTTGTTACATCAATAATGCCTGCATATTTCCCTCATCTAAAATAAAAAAAAACATGAGTATAGACTGATATTTTTCTGATGTTTGTACTCATCAGGGAATTATGAAAATATAAACAGGTGGTTCAGTATATGGGTAGTAAATGCATTTTCTAAAAACAATATATTACAAGCGTTGACTGCAAATGACACATCCATAAAGCTGGATTCTGGAATTCACATATTACCCAATTCTAATTACTAAATTAATGTTCATGTGAATATAAACACAGTCAGTAAATTCTTTTCTTATCTGATAAGCCTTTCTAGATTGTCTATAAAGCAGATACCTTCTTGTACACAGGTCAGTCGTACTGTTCCCTAAAATTCCTCACAATTTCTTTCTTTTTCAGGTGGTGTTGAGAGACAAGCTTTTATCACTTAGAGGAAACAAGGAGGCAGACGGGTAAGGAGATACGAGAATCTCTCTCAATCTGGAGGATTGTCCCAGACTGACTGGCAAACACGGGTGAGGATCTCCATGTAGCTTCTCCCCCCTGTGTGTTTGTATGGGTCTTTGTGCTTTTCTTCTTTGGTTCTTAGGCCTTCGGACCTCCCAACCACTGACAAAGCTGTTGTCATGGCAATGGGTTAGGCAGTCGTGCGGCACAGTAATCTCGGAGCAGGCTAAGGGGAGGAGGGGAGCTTAGGGAGGATATGGTAAAAGTAAGAGGAGCAATCCATTAGCAAGGAGGGAAAGTAGACTAAATGAATGATAGTGTTAAAGATAAGAAAGTGAAGGATGGCGGTTCTGTTTGAAAGTTTGGTATCATATATAATGCTCTGCTAAGGTCAGAATGAATAGATAAATGAGCCAAAAGTTTACAAGGAAATCTAGTTATTTTATTTCACTCACCACTTGAACTGTTACAACTTTTATGCAATTTCCTCCTCCCTGACAGAAGGCCATGTGATTATGTGTTTTAGGTTAAAGTGTGGACAGGTTCTTACTTTGTTTCCTCCAAAAAATTAGTCAGAGACATGAGGACCTAACTGCAAAATGGAGGGAGGGTCAATAGAGGGACAAAGGTCCCATCCGTTATCCTCACTGTGTGATCCCATGTTTTTCCATTATCCTATGAGATCCTTTTCCTGATAGAAGACACCCACGTAATGTGGTGTCTCATGCATAATTCAGTAGTAGAGCATTTAAGCACACTTAAATCTTAACTCACTACTCCATGAATACTCTCATTACATGAGCATAGCATCTCCCCTCTAATGCACTCCCCATCACGTTTCACCGAGTGACAGAGACGTGACTCAGGGCTGTTTGTGACTGAAATCCGTCTGAGAGGATATAAGGGAAAGCTTGCGGGGTTAAGGGTCGTGGCCGCTCACATCTGCAGGCTCTTGGGTGGGGGTGAGAATGCGGTTTGGGTTTTTTCGTAAGTGTCAGCTGTCAGAAATGAGGATGATAAAGGGGCAGATAGCAGAAAGATCTGGCCTGTCTCATGCAGCTGACAAACAACCACAAAGCCCTTAATGTGGGGAAAAGGCGTGTGTGCTTGTAGTTCTCTGTGCCTGTGGTGGTTGTTTAGCTTTATTTAGGGAAAGTAATGCATGTGACATTTTTATTCATCTGAAACAGTTCCTTAAATAACTGTACACTCATGCAGGGATGAATGCCATAAAGCACACAGGAATGAATCAACAGTGTTATATGAGGTATCCGCATGAACATAACTTCCTGTTGTGATAATGTCGAGGCATTTGTGTTTTGCATATTTTTTGGCTGGTTGTGTAATGTAATGTCGTAATACATACCTCCCTTTTTTCAATGCGGGCACTTTTAATCTTTGTACAGTGCTTCTTGAATGTGTTAGCATTTAGCCTAGCCCCATTCATTCCTATGGCTCAAACAGGGATGTATTTAGAAGCCACCAAACACTTCCTTGTTTTCCCTATTTAAAGACTATTACATGCGTAGTTACACAAATAAGTATGGTGGCACAAAATACAACTTTAGTTTGGAGTCATAGGAATGAATGGGACTAGATTAAATGCTAACACATTCAAGAAGCGCTGTAAAAAGATTAAAAGTGCACGCACTGAAAAAAGATAGGTATGTATTAATTAATTTAAGTTGAGGTAAGAACATAGTAAAATATTGAAAAACGGCGGTGTTTTCCTTTAATTTTTCTAAGTTTTGATCAACACAAAGAAAACATGCGTTTCAATAAATACAAATAATAAATGAGAATATGCATTATGCACCCAAGTATGTATTGTATAGCGTCGTTGTCCGATGAAACTCACGTATGTTCATTTTGCCGATTTTGAGATTTTTCGACAGATTGAATGTCCAGGTTAATTTCCATATACAGTATGCGTCACATACCTAAATAGCCAATGAAAACTTGTGAAATCGTGTCATCTGATTTTCACGTACCCGTTTGGTGTCAAAGCTGTCAATCACGCCGCATATCTTCCGCCTGTGAAGCATCTCGCCGGTCTCGTAAAGTTTCATCGAACCTCAGCACTGGATATAGCCGAATAAACATGACAATGACTTTCCTTCGAGGTAAACGTTTCCCCCGGATGCCAGACTAACATCTAGGGGTTACTTAATTACGGTAGGACTGTGCAAACAAAGTATCTGTCTAGCATTGGTGATATTTACGCTGGGGATTTCCCCACAACTTTTTGAAAGCATTTGGTTAAAATGTTCTGAAAAATCAAGCGATGCTTAAGACTGGTTTTGTGGTCTAGTGTCACATATGTTGTGTTGTATGCTTATGGTGTGTTTTCTTGTACATATGTAATGAAATTCATTGTAATCATTTATTAAACGCGCTGCTGTTTTCTACGGTATGGTGCTTTGGCATTGTTCGGTTGAGCTGGTGTTGCAGGGACTGTTACATGTGTGATGTGTGCATTCGACATTGTTGAGGGTTTATAAATTTATGCTGAGTATTTTCTTGTTGTTGACTGGCCTACGCTATGCCCATTTTTGATGCGCGTTATTCAATATTTTTCCCGTCCTGCAGTAATGTTTTTATAAGATCTTTTGTCCCCACCACTTTTCAACACAAACTGACGCCCCTGTTGTGTAGCATTACCATGTCAGTGTATTGATTTATTGTCCCTTAATGGTTTGCAAAAGACATTTAATACACTTATAATTAATATTAAATAAAGTAAGCGTATTTAACCAAGACGTATGCTATTTAATAAACTGAGCGTATTCATCTGTCAATACGAAACGCGACTTTGGCCATTCTAATTAATGATCGGAAGAACGCGTATCGATCAAAGTTACTGTAAAATATGCACGCATGTCCATTTAAACTCAATTTTGGTCAAATGTGGATTATATCATGACACTGGCAAGAATATGGTTACATGTAAATATGCCGTACCAAGTATGACAACGCTACATTCAACTGCTTTTGATATACGGTGTTTTTTTCACTTTCTGAAAAGTTACCGTTTTGGACATACGTGAGTTTCATCAGGCAGCGACGATAGGTTTTATTTTTATATGGGCATTATTATACAGTTTTGATATACATTGGTTTAATGATATGTGACCCTGGACCAAAGTCTCTGGTATATTTGTAGCAATAGCCATTTCCATATTATTTTGATGCCAAAAATTAGAACATTAAGTCAAGATTAGGGTTGGGAATCGAATTTCGGGTCCATAAGAAAGGTATCAGATCTTTGATATAAAATTACAATTTCACTTCCACGTTACGATTCCGGACTGCGCGGTCACATAAATTTCACGTCATCTGCCAAGACGTGATCATCACCTGATCTATTCTGCCCTACAAAGACAAAAGACCTTAACTCGCTAGAGTTTAGAACTGAGAAAAATTACTTTAAAGTTTAGACTTTTTAGTGATTTTAGTTGTCAGTTATTTTCTTCTTGATTTTTATTTTTCTTGAAAAAACAACAAATTGACTCTATACTTATCCACATGATAAAGGAGGTCTTGAATGTCCCAAAATATCAAAAACAAATTTTCAACCAAAAACGAAGTTACTGCCTTTTGCCTTTGTAGGGCAGTATTACCATCTGCGCACAGGACCTTCTGCTCGAATACTTAGTCAGTTCGCACTAGGGGTGTGCAATATGATGATATTTGATTGTGAACGATTAAAATGTCTCCACTATCCACTTTTTCGGAAACATCGCTGTATCATGATTCGTGCCTACATCAAGTACGCGACAAGGCACACGTAAAGGCGAGGTAAGAGCCGTGAATACCTTTTTCCACGTTCTGCTCGCGCGCACGCGTCAGCGAAGCTTTCAAAGTATAGTCATCGCGGCTACGCGCGGATGGTCGTGTTTGACACATACGCAATACAAATGATTTCTTATTCTAATTATTACTCTACCAGGCCGTCAGGGCAGCACTGATTTGTGACATTTACAGTACATTAAAAAATTTAGGATAAGTGAAGAAAAGTAGCTGATCCACCATTGCAAACAAAGTTTTGAACAAACATCAAGAAAACATCATGAATCAAACATTATGGTGATGAAAATGCTCCACAGCTTTCTGTTCTTGGAAGAAGTGAAAATAAAAGAAGAGAAAACTAGTGTTTGTGCAAATGCCGTTTATTTCCTTTGTGTAATTGTTTGTAGTGGAGTGTCCTGTCTGTACTGTCCGTGCATTTTCCGCGCATATATTTGTTACCTTATAGACGGGTTGCCGGTTTACAAACATTACAGGGTGCGTGCGCATCCAGGAGGCAGAAATCCCGATTGGTGAGCTGGTCCGCTACTGCAAAAACCTTAATTATTAAAGCGTTCTTTATTGTTTGTATATAAATAAAACTTTAATTCTGTTTTTCTGTCTTTATTTTTGCAGTGTTACTGTGATACATGTATGAATTATAATGTTAGGCTAGTAACGTAATAGTCGCATCTAATGGTATGTTAACATCAGGCACCCAACACTGGCTCTGTTGGTACTATTATCCACGCAACAACTCCTAGGCATTTTGCCTTACAGATAGGGCTGTCGCGGTAACCGCATTACCGCATGACCGCGCTACTGACAAGCCCAACCGCATGGAAAAAAGCAACCGCAACAACCGCGCCTTTCACGTTAAAATTCATGAAACTATATGCCGCCTTATTTTTCACGTCATGCTGACATGTATATTAAAGGCCAAATAGATTGTCAAGAGTTAAGAGAGTAGGCTAATTTGTTTTTCGAAAATTTCAATTAAAAATGTAATACTTCATATTTCGTTAAATCATAGTGAATGTGTGAAAAAGTAAAACTGAGATGACAGAATAACTGTGGCGTCGTCTCCCTCTAGATCCAGTTTTAAAGATTAAAAGTACTTTAATATAACTGATCAACCCAAATGACGCCAAAATATAACTGGATGGTTACCAGCATTAAAACCTCATAAAAAAGACCTTATAGGTTTTTTCTTTGTGCATCTGCAGCGTCCGCTCCGTGGATGCAGCCAATATAACGCCGCGGTTGCTTTTCTGAACTGACTGACTGCACACTTGACTTTCACATTTAAATATCCAAGTTTTTTATCAACAGTATCTGCGTGAAACATTATAAACACCGATGATCATCTGCCGACTCGACTGTTTCATCACATCCTGTATACACGGAGAGTCTGCGTTATTAACGGCTTTTCCTTCGCTCCGCGTGAGCTAAACGTTTCCGCTTTTTGCTTTTTTACTCGCATAGAATTCTACATATTTTTGACAAAGGAAGACACAGGATATACCGTAATGTAAGTTATTATAGATAGCATTTAAGCTTGTTCTGAAATGATGACAAATCTTTGTGACTAAATATGACCTCTCCAGCTTAATTTAGCCAAAATAATGATACATTCGTTTTCATACACTATATATAAACGTTCATTTATCTACTTATGTATTATTAAAATGCCCTAAATTATTATGCATTGCCTTGTGTATTGCATTCGTTTTGTACATTTACAGGTGCACAAATACTGGCTAATTTTAATTTCTTTAAGACACTGCTGTGTTCTGTATTTGCCGATGCTCTGTTAATTTGCGCTTAACAAGCCTAAATGATGTTCTTCAATTTATTTTTGTTTTCTCAAAAATATATTTAGCTGTAGTATAGCTTGTGTTAATCTTTTTTTTCATAAGGGGGAATACCTGTAGCCTACCCTTCATCTATTAGTTGACCTCATTGTTCTGGATTTAAAAAATATTTTATTTTAGTAAATGAAGGCGGTAAAACCGCATACCGCGCTGGTGAGCCACGCAAAATCACCGCAAGGGAAATTCCTTCACCGCGACAGCCCTACTTACAGACACCGCTACCAGCCTACAACACAAGGCACGTCTCTTCTTTCTGCCTCTCGGTTGTGCGCGCAAGCAGTGATGACGTCGCCAAGCAACCCATCTATAGGACTGAATTTTTAAATGGGGGCATTAGTATGGCTGTATTAAGGCTCAGTAATGGCAAAATAGTCTTAAAAAACCCAACATGAATTGGTTTTTGCCTAAACCAATTGTGATATGATATATCGCCCACCTCTAGTTTGCACGATGGACTGTGGTGGAAGGCGCTCTAAAGTGTGACTGCATTTTGCAAAATCAGACAAAACATTGTCACCAGCAATATGGCAAAGCATCTGCAGTTGGTTCATCGTATCGGATTAAAAGAATGCACCCTGTTTGATGTTTTGTGCATCCCGAGTGCCGACTCTGTCGAGTGCTTATCATTAGTCGCCGCCGACAGCAGCACCGGCACATGCCACACGTGAGACCCCTTTCTCCATTGCTTCAAAACGAAGGCTCACAGCATTTATAGTAAAAGGGCTGCATGCATTCTCTGTTGTTGAGTCACCAGCATTTAGGTAGGTGTTACGTTACGTGGGAAAATTATTTAAAATTATTTTGAGGTAGCCTAGCCATGTTTGTTTAAAAGTTTTGTAGCTCCTAAAAAGTTTTTATGTAGCCTCCTTTTTTGTGTTCAGCTGTAAATAATTCCAGCAAATAAATATTTTTGATCTATATAATATATATAATAAATCGCATTTGAAATCGGAATCAATAAATTTGAAACGATGCCCAACCCTAGTAAAGATCATGTTCCACGTAGATATTTGTAAATTTCGTACAGTAAATATACCAAAAATTTCTCATTAGTAATATGTGTTGCTAAGGACTTCATTTGGACAACATTTTATTTATTTGCACACATTAATGGAAAGCTTATTTATTCAGCTGATGTGTAATAATGTGTAAATAATTTTTTTTTATTACCTTTTACTATTAGTTTTGTGGTCAAAGGTCACTTATGGTGGATATTCCTCACAATAAAATCTCAAATCAAGTTGCCGGTCAAGGCTCAGCTATCCTTCTCTAACCTCTGTTCCCTTCTCTTCCAGGTGTGGCTCCCTCTCTGGAGCCGCTACTGACCTCAGCCACGCTGTCATGGCATCAGCCCTCACACAATGCAGAAAGCATCCCTGCTAACCATCAACCCCCACACGCACACATACCCACGCATTCACCACACACCACCACTCACACACACAGCCATGATGACCACCTCTTACATGAACGGTTACGTGACTGAATCAGACGGTGGGGGAGGGAGTGGCGGGGCTATGGATGCCCAGGAGGAAGTGGGGCCGAAGCACAGGGAGATGGCGGTGGACTGCCCCGGGGACCTTGGTGCCCGCACCCTGCCCGTCAGACGCAGCGCTCAGCTGGAGAGAATTCGACAGCAGCATGAGGACCGCAGGAGACGGGAGGAGGAGGGACGCAAGGAGCTCGACCTCAACTCGTCCATGCGCATCAAAAAGCTCTCCCAGAATCCAAAAGTGGGAATTGATAACCCCACCTTTGAGCAAATGGAGGGCTCCGGAGGCTCCATGGGAGGCCTGCAGAGCCTCACCGCACCACCTGCTTTACTAGGTGGGTGTCATAAACTGCTAATTAGCATTGTTTCGGAAGATTGGGGCGATAAATGTGTCCCTCCCCTAACACCTGAAAAGCAGCCAGCAGTGGATTAGCCAGAGTTATGGCCTAGTGATTAGTGCACAGCGCGTTGACCTGTAGTGATCATGTGGGTGACTCTTCTGTTATCTTCACGTTGTCTCGGCATCTCTTAACGGATGCATTTTTGTCTTTTAGCAGTTTTTATGTACTTTTAGTGAATTGTTGTTGCAAATAGTTTTTGCTGTTGGCATCAGCCATTAAGCAACCCATATCAGTCAACCACTACTTAAAGGTCATATGACATGGGTTTGAAGATGATGCATTGGATCTGAAGGGCACTTGACTGCTAAAATCAGCGTGCATGAGTGAAGCCATTCTTAGAGAATTCAGAGCAAGAATCCTCAAGGCCATGTAACTGATGACTAAGAGCGTTCAAGAGCCAGAGACAGATAGGTCTTGAAAATAAATGAGCACCAAAGTCCACTTAAACGCCCCATTATTCATATCTGGTTTGGACAGATTTCTTTCAGTTTTGCAGCTCAACTGTTTCTGCTTTCTGATGTCGTTTCAACTGTGTGTTCCTTCTCTTTGGTTCCTCTCTGCATGAAACCTTTTTCTGGAGTTTGATCCGTGAGGTTTGGAAACACACACACACACACACACACACACGCATTCAGTCCCTAAAGTGAATTCTTGATTTTGAATGGACTTCACATTAGGGGAAGTCCAGCGTGCAAAGCATAGTTACTGTGCGGATGAGAGAGGCACTCGGCATGGCTCCTCAAAGTCATGGCCGAGGGATGCGTGTTTGTGAAATTCCTCAGGGAGGGAGGAGAGGACCCTCGGAGGGGGAGGTTAATTAAAAAGCCTTTTATGAAACATTCTGACCCAGAATGCCGCGTTTGCTGTTTTTTTCGTTCTTTCTTTTGCATTTTGTTATGCTGTTTATCGCCTCTGAAGTTGGACTGCCCAAACATTTATGTGGACTTAAACCTTTGCTTTAACAAGCATGCTTGAAAAATTTCATTAAGGTCAGTGCAGAGGGAACACTAAGGATATTTGATTTGCCCACAAATAACTCTTATTAGCCACCCACTTAGGCATTACACATCTTGCAAAGGAAAACACACCCCCATGTCTCACTGCCATTATGTCTCAACGTTCCCTCATTGTGAACTTAGACACTAGAGAAGAGATTTACAGCATAGCTGTAGTTCATTCCTTAAGAAAAGTGTTAGAATAGCCACATGCAGTCTGGAAAAAGTATTGTAAAAAGTTTAATGGGGGAGTGTTTTTTGCCTGTGGCAACGTCATCAGTTTTCCAGGTGAGTGATTCGGAGGCATGTACCGTTGTTTCTTGAAGTTTTTTGATGTAGGATTTTCAGAGCTTTGACAAGCATGAATATGAATTGTGTTCGTTTGTGTTGTTTCAGATCTGGAGGAGCTGTTGATGTCCCTGAAGCAGGTGCAGCATTGTTTAAATGACTCTCAGAGTCAGGAGGACGTGGAGCTGGTTCTCCAACTGGTCCAGAAGCCTGACTTCCAGAAAGCCTTCAACATCCACAACGCTGTGGCCCACTATATGAACCGGCCCAGCCCTCCCTTTCCCTTGATGGACCATGCACAGACCCTCACGCAAGAGGTGAGCGGAGATTTTTACATGTATGGATGGATGCAGAAGGTCGAGCACTTCAGAATATTATGCGTTTTAAGATGTAAATTTGTGCATGTATAATATGAAAAATAGGAAATTGACACAGTGTCAGCCTGTAGTAGGTCCGGATTTGTGCCGAGGGGTAATATCAATGCTGTGTCACATATGAGATCAGACTAGTACAAACTAAACATGCAAACTAATGAAGACAGAGTTTTTTTCCCTCTTAAATGCTGACAAGACTAGGGGCTTGAAAAACAAACAAAAGAGCCCTGACGGGGCTTATTTGCATTTTCTTCTGAATTCCTCAATCTACTCATGGCTGGATGCAGCATTCCACAGACATAATGTCAGCATACGTGCAAATAGCCTGAAAAGAAGAAGCCCCTGAAGTGTTTTGTGAACTAGTTGATGTCAAGGACCTCATGCATATAACAGGTGCAAGAACGTCCTATTTGATGCTCCAGGGTTGCATGGCAACAAGTGCTTAATTGAAACTTGGATGGCTTAACACCTTCGCTTCGTTTACTGTTAGTCTGTACCTCATGGAGTCCTTTTTTGAAAAAATATGCTTTAAAACCGAGGGGCAACCTTCTGATCTCTCCGATGAAGCCAATGCGGAAGTGACTTAAAAGGCAATTCATCGACTGGCCTCTAGAGGCTGGCTCCAAAAGGGAGTCAATTTCCATAGACCTCCATGTTAAAATGCCCAACTTTACAGTAAAAAATATGTTTACAGCCTGGAACAAAAATTGTTTTTGGTCTGTATAGGTAATTTTGCCCTTCATGACAACTGTGAGGGGGTGAATTTCTTTTTGTAAATCATCCATTTAAGTGATATTAAGCCTTAAAGTTCTGCATAATTATGGGCATGCCCACTTGAGTGACGGTTGAACGCCACTGCTGTCACTAGAGTCGAGCTAGGCGGGTGTGGTTTCAGCAACCAGCCACCTCAGCTTCACCCACGTCCCATCTTTTTACCTATTTTCGGATATCCGAGAGTGATGCGCGGTAACGTGCGGCCAAGATGGCAAAGGCAGGCACAGCCTACTTTAAGCTTTAAAAACGATCTTCAGAAACCTATAGATGACGTCACAGACACTACGTCCATCTTTTTTACAGTCTATGTTTAAAACTGGAGGTCATCATTGGTGATTGACCTACCAAAGAGCAGATCTCCGAAAGAGTTACGATTGACAAAATAAATACGTTTTATTTTTTGGTGTGATATTTCAGGCCACCTATTTCCGTATAATTGTTCAGGTAATAGTGACATTTTTTACATATCATTCTATTAGGAAAGTCCATTTTTGTGCACACCAAAGCTTTTAAACGCTCCTGAAAATGCCAGGTGGACGGACGCCGACTGCCAGTTTTCTTCAGCTGAGCGCGTTGGTTGCAGTGATACTTCTGGTTTGTTTATCAGTTGTTGTACAATGCGCCGGTTGGTTGTTGTGATATTTGTCACGCCCCTCCTTCACTGTAATTGGAGGCCGTGTGAAAACTGACATGACGAGCTGAGCTTTCACTCAGTGTTGAATATTTTTCATCTCTCGGTGCTGAACGCGGAAAAAACGCAGAGCGCAGGCTTTCAGCGCGAAAAAACCACGACAGCTACTGGCTTTTTTTGAAAAATGCTACGCTTCCATTGGAAACAATTTAAAACATACGCCGAATGCCGGCGTAAAAGCTTTAGTGTGCACGCTCCCTTTGTTTCAACATATAGTCTCATCATGAGCCATCATTATTGTGCCCTTGAGCAAGGCTCTTATCCTCAGGTGACTCCAGAGGGATTGTCCCTGTAATAGGTTCATGGAGCCATTCTGCCATATTAAAGTCAAGTTTCACCTGCTCTATTTAAATGATCAGATTAAATATATTGCCTCTTTTAGCAACAGTTGCCGAGAGACAACGTGAGAGATCAAATTATTTTTTATGTTGCTATATCTATTGATTCAAATGAAAATGAAATCCTGTATTATCCAGTGATCAACAACATTTTGCCAGCTGGCAAGTTACCGATTTGCTAAGTGGCTTTAAGATCACACAAGATGTGTAGTGACACAATAAAAACAAAATGTGAATTGTTTGAATAAATCAGTCAACACTCAACTTGGGTACACCTATAACATGGGCTGCAATTACACTTCAAGTTCTAAAAAAAACAGAGAAAATTTTTGACACATTATTTTAAGCACAACCTTTGCCAGCATTAATAAGCATTTTAATATATTAAGTATAATTTTGTAACTAAATATTAGATGTGAACCTAAAAAAACCCTCAAAGCTGGTGAAATGATTGACGGTGTGAGTATTTGCACTAATGAATCAAATTTTTGGTGAAACGGCTTTTAGATTGCACACAACAGTGAGTCTATGCTAATGAGAAGCTCATTGTTGATAAACTGATGGTTGTTGTATTGAGTTTTCTTACTAAGTGCTGAACAATTACAAACAGTGAGCCGCTCTGTCTTCTGTATTCATTAAAACCAAGATCCACTGACCTGTATTCTGCTCACACAGTAAAATCCAGAGTAAAGCCTATAAATGCACGGTCGAACGCACAACCTCGCGTAGTATAGTTTATTTGACTCGTATGCGTAGACAGACATTCGACGCATGTGCATTGAGACAAAATGATATGCATCTCCTGGGCTACATACTACATTCTCTTGTGTCAAATCCTGCTTTGTGCGTACAGTATGTGTGCACTCTTCTAATCACGAAAATTGCATCATGCGGACCCCCACGTACGCATAAAAAAGTCTGCTAAATGAATGTGTGTTAATCAATCATGCATGCGTTCAGGAACATTTATCAAGCAAATTAATGTAGTACATTTTGATATCCTGTTATGTTTATTATCTATAAAATCACTACTTCAGTTCAATTGTCCTTTACACAGTGGGTCATTCACATTTTTACACTAGGGCAGTGGTTCTCAAACTTTCGGCTTGTGCCCCCCTTGTGTACGGTCCATCCCTTCGTGCCACCCTCAAAAAAAATATATGACATAAAACTTTAATTAAACAAAACATTTTAAATTATACAACACTCCACTTTTTTTGAAAATATGCTCATTTTCCAGCTCCCCTAGAGTTGAACATTTGATTTTTACTGTTTTGGAATCCATTTAGCTGTTCTCCGGGTCTGACGCTACCACTTTTAGCATAGCTTAGCACAATCCATTGAATCTGATTAGACCATTAGCATTGTGCCTAAAAAAAATAAGCGAAGAGTTTGGATATTTTTCCTATTTTAAACTTGACTCTTCTGTAGTTACATCGTGTACTAAGGCTGACGGAAAATTAAAAGTTGTGATTTTCTAGGCAGATATGGCTAGGAACTATACTCTTATTCCGGCATAACAATCAAGGGCTTTGCTGCCGTAACATGGCTGTAGCAGGCGTAGTGATATTATGCACTGCCCGAAAATAGTCCCCTTAGTATATTTCAATAGCAGGGGACTATTTTCGGGCACTACGTAATATAATTTTGCCTTCTGCAGCCATGTTACGGCAGCAAATTCCTTACACCTTAATTTTATGATAAATTTATGCATTTTATAAAATGCCATAAAACTGGGGCCCCGTGGCACCATCTCACGGCCCCCAGTTTGAGAACCACTGCAGTAGGGGTATCATAGCGTTGGTAGTGCTGTATTGGTTTGTTTATCTGATTTGGGATAATCCACTGTCCTCACAGGTCCAGGCCATGCTACACAACAGTTCACAGAAGGAGGGACTGGAGCTAAACAGCTTGCTCACAACTCCTCACATTCAGGTCTGTCTCGCATCACATCCAGTTAAGTTGCCAATTAACAATCCTAAAAACTTTAATACTTAATGTACAAGACTGCATTTCTGAGTCAGTCCTACACATTCTATCCATGTCTCCTGTACACTGTTGTGCTATTGCCCACAGCTGTGATCATATTCCCTCTTTAAATGTCTGAGAGCTCTTTGATCTAACTAGATATCAAGGTCAAGCTCATGGCTACTCTGAGTTTTGAAATGGGCTGCCAGTGAAAAGGTTCAGTGGCTTTCATCCTGAATGTAGCTGCTCTTCATCTCTCTCGCTCTGTATGAATCTTCCAGGCTCTTATGGTGGCCCATGACAGTATAGCTGAACAAGAGATGCAGCTGGAGCCACTCGCTCCTTCCTTCAGTTCAAGCGAAACTTTCACCCAGTGGGGAGGAGAGACTGTCAAGATTGTGCGGATTGAGAAAGCTAAGGACATCCCATTGGTGAGGACAATGCATTTATTTGTATTTTGGCTTAAAGAAATAGTTCACCCAGAAATGCATGTAAATGATTACACATTTTAAAAACTCTGCATTTGTGTGTGCATAGGGAGCAACCGTAAGAAACGACATGGACAGCGTGATCATCAGCCGAATTGTGAAGGGGGGCGCAGCAGAACACAGTGGCCTGCTGCATGAAGGAGATGAAATCCTAGAGATAAATGGTGTGGAGATTCGTGGCAAAGATGTCAATGAGGTCTTTGACATTCTGGTAAGAAATAGAGAGAAATACAGCAGTGTTTAAAATGTGGAGTTTTAAAGAGACACACTTTTATTGAAAATATGCTCATTTTCCAGCTCCCCTAGAGTTAAACATTAGATTTTTTCCTTTTTGGAATCGATTCAGCTGATCTCCGGTCTGGCGGTACCACTTTTAGCATAGCTTAGCGTAATCCATTGAATGTGATTAGACCATTAGCATGGTGTTAACAAATAACCAAATAGTTTGGATATTTTTCCTATTTAAAACTTGGCTCTTCTGTAGTTACATCATGTACTAAGACCGACAGAAAATTAAAAGTTGAGATTTTCTAGGGAGATATGGCTTGGAACTTTACTCTCATTCTGGCGTAATAATCAAGGACTTTGCTGCTGTTACATGGCTGCAGGAGGCGCAATGATATTACTCAGCAGCCGAAAATAGTCCCCTGCCATTGGAAGTTACTAAGGGGACTATTTTTGGCTCTTTGGTTATTTTTAAGCGCGATGCTAATGGTCTAACCAGATTCAATGGATTGTGCTAAGCTATGCCAAAAGTGGTACCACCAGACCTGGAGATCAGCTGAATGGATTCCAAAACAATAAAAATCAAATGTTTAACTCTAGGGGAGCTGGAAAATGAGCCTATTTTCAAAAAAAGTGGAGGGTCCCTTTAAGTATAAAGTGAGAGAAAATAAATAAATAAAAACAGTAACATTCATATAAAATTGTATGAACATTACAAAAATCTAATAATAGCAATACATCCATGACAGTACTATTTGTTCTTCCCTTCGTAAACAGGCGGACATGCATGGCGTCTTGACCTTTGTTCTGATCCCCAGCCCACAGATTAAACCACCTCCCATTAAAGAGACAGTGGTGAGGCCGTCAGTCTAAACTCAGAACTGAAATGAAGGAATCAAACACATATTGCTACCGTCATGCATTGTATCTCTCCACACAGGTGCACGTGAAAGCACATTTTGACTACGACCCTTCAGATGACCCCTACGTGCCCTGTCGAGAGCTTGGCCTTTGTTTTCAAAAGGGCGACATCCTCCACATCATCAGCCAAGATGACCCTAACTGGTGGCAGGCCTACAGAGATGGAGACGAAGACAACCAACCTCTCGCCGGCTTGGTCCCTGGTACTGAAACGTAGTCATTTTTCATGTGTTGTATTTCTCAGGTTATCTTTGCAAACTTTGTTTTAAGCCAATTGAAATACATATAAGCAGCTAAAACTTTGATTTATATCTGATGATCCAGGTAAAAGCTTCCAGCAGCAGAGAGAGGCAATGAAGCAAACCATAGAGGAGGATAAAGAGCCTGAGAAATCAGGTGAGGGACACGCAACAAACATGCTCATCTCAAAAATGCAACAATTTTGGCAGGTTACTCAGAAAAAATGTACACTGTTTAAGTAAAAAAATCTTTCAGATATTGGATAAGTAACCTTCTTGTTTAGAGTATTAGTAACTCATCCTTTATAACCACATATTGTATTTCCTGTTTTATCAGGAAAACTTTGGTGTGCTAAAAAGAACAAGAAAAAGCGAAAGAAGAGGCAGTACAATGCCAACAAAAATGATGGTGAGTCAAATACAGAGGTCTTTAGAGGAACCTGAACCTCAAACAGTCATTAGCACTTCCTGCATATGTGACTATATGTTGAGATAAAAGGAAAGTATTTTAGGTGCTCCTAAATTTTTTTGTATCTTTCCTCCTTCTTCCTGCAGACTTTGATAATGAGGAGGTTCTCACATATGAAGAGATGGCACTGTACCACCAGCCAGCCAATCGTAAGCGCCCCATCGCCATGATCGGCCCGCCAAACTGCGGGCAGAATGAGCTCAGACAGAGACTTCTTTCTAGTGAGCCAGACCGGTTTGCTGGCGCTGTCCCTCGTAAGTACCTGAAACTTTGAAACGTAATCCATCTGTTTATCTTACATTTAAAAAAAGAATTTATAGTTTGTCAGTATGTTATCTTCCGTCATGACCTATAAAAGAGCCTCTCTTTCTTACAGACACCACAAGAAACCGTAGAGATATTGAGGTTAGCGGCCGTGACTACCACTTTGTGTCCCGTCAGGCCTTTGAGACGGACTCTGCGGCGGGGAAGTTCATCGAGTCTGGAGAGTTTGAGAAGAACCTTTATGGCACTAGCACGGACTCGGTCCGACAAGTTATTAACACAGGCAAGATCTGCCTCTTGTGTGTGCACACTCAGGTGAGTGCGGATGGAGTGTAGTTGAGTGCATATTATGCAAAACATACATTTGGACATAAATGTGTGTTTGGTGTTTGTGTACACAACAACCCTACTATGAAAAATCCACCCTTTTTAATCGCCATTAGACATCACAGAAACAAAGCCCCCCCCCCATGGCCACTGACTGGTTTATTTTACCCAAACCATTGTGTTTGTTAGCACATTGTAGCGCTAATGCTAATACTATTGTGTCAGACTGTATTAACAGGAAGTATATCTATTTTTAACCAAAAGTGCTCACTGTCTGTTGGTAAGAAGACAGTAAGGAGCTGTAGCTTATTTGCATTTAAAGGATTAGTCCATTTTCTAAAAAAATCCAGATAATTTACTCGCCACCATGTCATCCAAAATGTTCATGTATTTCTTTGTTCAGTCGAGAAGAAATTATGTTTTTTGAGGAAAACATTCCAGGATTTTTCTAATTTTAATGGACCCCAACACTTAAAGGGCGTTTTGCAGGTAAAATTTTTCAACGAATTTGTGCAATTTGCTTGTTGATAATAAACATTTAAACTGTTATCCATTGTATTTTATGTTGTTGGGTATCACAAAACCCGAAAAAGTATGAAAAAGTACAGCAATTTGCAATGATTCTCCTTTCCCTCACAACGCACTGTATGACGTCACGCTGGGGAGAGAATTTACCAAAGCCGCCTTGAGAGCATTGAGAATGACTATACTGTAGAAAGATGAGTAAAGTACAGTTCTGATAGCGCAGATAATAGATAAATGCATACATACATACATACATACATACATACATACATAGATAGATAGATAGATAGATAGATAGATAGATAGATAGATAGATAGATAGATAGATAGATAGATAGATAGATAGACAGATAGATAGACAGACAGATAGATAGACAGACAGATAGACAGACAGATAGACAGACAGATAGACAGACAGATAGATAGACAGATAGATAGACAGATGGATAGGCTAGTATAGAGAGATAGGCAGACAGCCAGATAGCATAAGGTTAGCATATCTTCGTGTAGAAAGTAAATAAACAATTAACATACTCGTGCATGCTGGCTTGAGGGGGTCAATGATCCTGCCTGAAATGGGTGTAACTTTATGCGATCTTCAGCACAAACGGATTTGGCAGCATGTCTCTAATCCTTGAAGGTGAGTGAAGCACGTCACGTCTGTTCGCGGGGACCAGCGACCCAAACGCACTCACTTTCTTACAGCCAGTAGGTTTCTACAGAAACTTTTTAATTATTTCCCGGTGGGCCGATCTGATAATAGCTATACATTTCGAGTTATATTAGCAACACCGTCTGGCGGCGTGATGTGCAGCCGGTTCCCGCAGCCCGCTGGTCAAACTGTGAGCAGCCTTTCTGCTCAACAAAGTATATAAAAGTGCTCAACCTGTTCGGCAGGCCCAAACATGTACAGGATTTATAAAAATACGGTGATCAATGAGCGGTTCCTCCTCAAATGGCATAGTCTGTCGTGATGTAAAAAGCCGCCGAACGCCTGTTTATTACAGTATGCGGTCGGATCCGAGTATACTGCAGCTGCTGACTGCTGCTGCATTTAAAATGATCGTGTGATTCGTTATAATCACATAAACAATATAACAAAGCATCCTTTTATTTCACAAAACAATATATTTGAGATATTATTTGATAGACTAGTAAGTGTGGATTAAGGATGTTTAAAAATCTCTAGCCTGGTGGTCAGGACATGAATGGATCAAATCAGCAGATTTGCGAAGTTTTATTTATCTCCACATATATCATAAATAATAATTAGCAAGGTAACTTTGCAGTATAACACATTATATATTTCCTACGATGTATATATGATTTCCAAATTATATACGTAAGTATTAAACAGCAATAAATGTCTCATCTATCTCTATGGCTCTGGCTGAGTCTTTCTCCACTTCTCCCCAACGTGACGTCATCGCAGAATTGCGTTAAAAAAACCGTTAATACCAAAAACGTAAAAAAAGTGGTCTTTAAGACCATTTTTGAGACATTTTAAAAATTATACACATATCTTGAGTGATTTATGTACCCATTAATCGACAGTGGTGGTTAACCTGCAACACACACTTTAACAGCTTTAATGTAGTTTAAAATTGCCGTTTCAAAGGACTCTAAACGATCCCAAACGAGGCATGCGAAACGATTGTCATTTTTGGCAAGAAAAATAAAAATATGCACAATTTCTCTTCTTTCTCCGGCTGTGTGACGAGCCAGCGCGACCTCACGTAATTGCGTAATGACGTCGAAAGGTCACGTGTTTTTATCAAAAAACATAATTTCTTCTCAACTGAACAAAGAAAGACATCATTTTGGATGACATGGTGGTGAGTAAATTATCTGGATTTTTTTTAAGAAAATTGACTTATCCTTTAAAGGTACACAAATAAAAACAGAGCTTTTTTTGCTTCCACCCAAATGGGGGCATTGTGGACATGCTTTAATGTGCTATCAGTGGGGTATTTTGAGCTGAAACTTCAGACACATTTTAGGCACACCTGAGACTTATATTACATTTTGTAAAAATGGACATAATATGTGCCCTTTATAGGGCTGCATAACAACTGATTATGTATTAATGTGATGTAAACAAAAACTTTGTAAAACTTGATGTAAAAAGTGAATACTCATTCATCTGTTTCACGTTTCAGTCTTTAAAGGTTTTGCGCAGCTCCGACCTTAAGCCTTACATTATCTTCATTGCTCCTCCATCGCAAGAACGACTGAGGGCACTACTAGCTAAAGACAACAAAAATCCAAAGGTAAACATCAACTTTTAGCTCTCACATACCTTGAGGTCACATTGAAGTAATCATATGTATAATTTGAGAGCACATGAATGCCACCACAATATTGTATTTACTGTGGGAAAAGTTTTGGGTGTCAATATTAAACTATTTTAGAAGCAAATTAATATTGTACTGTACAATTTTTATGTATGAGGAGAGTGGGGCACAACCTAACGCTTTCTGTTTTGGCTCAATCATTCAAAAAATATTTGAGATTGATTATAATGATATTTTTTACACAAGCAACACACACATCTCTGCTACAAATGAACATTTGAAGTTTGTTTCTAGTAGCCTACTTACCATTTTTGGACAATTACACCAAACATGACAGAAGTGCAAACGTTACAACTTACCCCATAGGTGAGGTTAATTGTAACAGGTAGGGGGTTAGTTGTAGCACTTGCTAAATATTAAGTTTGCAGGCATATATTTCAATACTATTTTGTCTATATACTTGAAGTGGATGTTGTTTATATATCTGTCTATAATAGACGGGTATCCACACTGTATTCATTCATCCAGCCCTTTTCTAACAACAGTTCAATTATAAATGGATACAAATATCTAAATATGGGAGAAAAAGCAGCACAATTATGACAAAAATTTTTTTTATATATGTGACCCAGTCTGTAATAACCATACTACAGTTTCAAAAATCTAATTCTGAGATAATACGTATCAAAGTCTGATTTTA
This sequence comes from Misgurnus anguillicaudatus, assembly GCF_027580225.2. Classification (NCBI taxonomy): domain Eukaryota; kingdom Metazoa; phylum Chordata; class Actinopteri; order Cypriniformes; family Cobitidae; genus Misgurnus; species Misgurnus anguillicaudatus. The sequence goes on from NW_027395278.1 coordinate 416,453, forward strand.
GCCATTCATTTCATTATGATTTCAATCTTATTCAATCAATATTAAAGATATGAACAGAAATAAATTTGACACACGATTTTTGATAAGACATGCACATTTAATTTGTTGGCAGCCAGCAATCATTCGTGTGTAGCCTATTTAAAACATCGGCAAGAATTACGCTACCGTTTGTGGTTTTCATATCGTAAGTGCTGAGGGGTTCGTTGTAACACAGCGTTACAATTAACCCCGCTGGGTCAAAATATTTTAGCCCACCAAAACAGTTGCTAAGAGCTGCAGGCATATTTCAAAGCGATGCCATGTTTTAGTCAACAAGACACTGATTTAATATGACACAGCATTGGATTTGGTATCTTACACACCCAACTTAGAATAACTCTCTGGAAAAACATTATACATTTCAAATAATTTATTAAGAAAAATTTAAATAAAGAGAACTTAAAGGCAAGAAAGACTTACACCCATGTTCTTCTCTCTTGTGTCAGCCCGAGGAGCTGAGAGACATCATCGAAAAGGCTCGCGAGATGGAGCAGAACTACGGACACCTGTTTGACGCCGCCATCGTGAACACCGACCTGGAAAAGTCGTATCAGGAGCTGATTCGCCTCATCGATAAACTAGACACTGAACCCCAGTGGGTCCCCTCAACCTGGCTGCGTTGAAATAAATCCCACCCAGACAGTGTGACGCATCTACAGACGGGTGTAAATGAAGAAATCTTTCATCCAGTCATTGACTTCATGTATTTACACTACAAAATTCCACTAGATAAGGACACTACGCCACCTCAGACCCTGACAGAAGTGTCTGTCTGCACTATGCTGTCACCAGGCTGGGGCAATGATAGTTTATGTCATAATTCGTTTGATCATGGTGTGTTATTGATTCCACTCACCCACATTCCAGAGACCTGTGAGAGAGTTAGCAGCACTTGGTGCAGCAGTAGAATTAGGGCTTCTGTACTGCTTTTGATAACTATTTATGATTGTAAATATATTCTGTATGTATTTTTTAAAACACTCATGGACATGTGGAGATGGGTTTGAATTGTGATCGATAAAGGGGCCACTGTTATAAAAATCCAGCTGAGGGATATGTGTGGGCAAGTGAACGTCATGAGCCCTCCACCAAAATCCAAACATATCACTTATTGTCAGACATTTAAAGGGATGGTTCACCCAAGAAAGAAAATTCTGTCAAAATCTTCTCACTCTTATGTCTCTGTGTAAATATCTTTGTTTTGATAAACTCAAAGGAAGATATTTTGAGGAATGTTTGTAACCAAACCGATCAGAAGCACCATTCACTTCCATAGTAGGAAAAATACTATGGAAGTGAATGGGGCTCATGAATGGTGTTCATCAGAAAAAAATACATTTATGCCGGTTTGTAACAACATGAGGGTGAGTTGTCATTTTTGGGTGAACTATCCCTTTAAATAGGAGAAACACTATTGTTCTCTGCTTAAAGGATTAGTCCATTTTCTTAAAAAAAAATCCAGATAATTTACTCACCACCATGTCATCCAAAATGTCGATGTCTTTATTTGTTCAGTCGAGAAGAAATAATGTTTTTTGAGGAAAACATTCCAGGATTTTTCTGATTTTAATGGACTTTAATGGACCCCAACACTTAACAGTTTTAATGCAGTTTAAAATTGCAGTTTCAACTGAGCTTTAAAGGACTATAAACGATCCCAAACGAGGCATAAGGGTCTTATCTGGCAAAACGATTGTCATTTTTGGCTAGAAAAATAAAACGTATGCACTTTTAAACCGCGACCTCACGTAATTGCGTAATGCTGTAGAAAGGTCACGTGTTACATATGAAACGCACATTTGCGGACCATTTTAAACAATAAACTGACACAAAGACATTAATTAGTATCATTCGACATACAACAACGTTGGAACGGTCCTCTTTCTCCACACTTGTAAACACTGGGGCGTAGTTTCGATATGTCATCCATGACCTCTTGACGTGATGACGTATTACGTGAGGTTGCGCTGGCGCTCACAGGACCAGAGGAAGACGAGAAGTTGTGGCTTAAAAGTGCACATTTTTTATTTTTCTTGCCAAAAATTACAATAGTTTCGCTAGATAAGACCCTTATGCCCCGTTTGAGATCGTTTAGAGTCCTTTGAAACTGCAATTTTAAACTGCATTAAAACTGTTACGTGTTGGGGTCCATTAAAGTCCATTAAAATGAGAAAAATCCTGTAATGTTTTCTTCAAAAAACAATTTCTTCTCGACTGATCAAAGAAAGACCTCAACATTTTGGATGACATGGTAGTGAGTAAATTTTCTGGATTTTTTTTATACAAAAATTGACTAATCCTTTAATTGCCTTTAATTTCTGATGTACAAAGTTATGCGGATATATCAGATGTTCTCATCAAGCACGACTCTTCCAAGCTTCCAAGACACTAAACTGGATGAATGTTTAAGTGACTACGTATGCCTCTTCCTTCTCTACCCTTGTGGCGCTGCCTGAGAGTGGCAATGAGCACTGACGGAGTTTGGTAGTAAACTTCAGGTTAAATGTTTGTGGAAAGTCTGTAAGGTCTTTGCTGTCCATCTCAGTATTCACACGCACTTCCAACACTCAGAAGTGTAACCAGTATTGTAAACAGTGTTTGACAGCAATACAGTCAGGTTCACAATCTGAGCGTCAACAAAGCCGAAGTCTACGTTTCTGCACGTCTTCAAGTTGTTTATGTTTTCTTGGATCAAGTCATTTTCCCTTGATTGATTGCATTTGAAGATTTTGTGCGTTTTATGGGCTCTCAATACTGACACGGAGCTTGTGTATTATGCTTTTAATATAAATGGTTAATACCCTACGATAAGGTCAATCTCAAGAATCCTCATGAATGATATTTTTGCATTATGAAAACGTCAATTAGGTTTGTTCTCTGAAATACTCAATATTTAAAAATCTCTTACTGTTTTATATGAAAATAATCAGAAAGTACTTGTTGTACCGCCTGTAATTTGTGATGACTTAAATAATTGCATTTTAGTCATTTTTATTGTAATACTGTAAAAATTACTGGTACAGTTATAAAAATCACCATTTTGGTAGAATTACATTATTAAATTATAAATGCATTACAGTATTGAGCATTTAGGAGGATCTGCTTGATTGATATGAAAACGTAACATATTTTTCTTATGCAAAATTTTTTTTTCCAATTTTTTTTTTTTAATATGAAACGTCAGATCCATGTCGTGTGTGCTTGTGCATATGCTTGTGAATGTGTGGATTTTCTCTTGTGTGTGTATATTTGGCCCATGAAAGCAAATGCTGGAAGTAGGGAACACTTGATCATGATCAACAGAAAGTATATGTACAGTACATCACCTAAAACATCCCTCTTAAAATGAAGGACTGTGTGTCAGTTATTGCTGGCAAGTATTATCTCTGTAGTTGATTCAAGCACACCCTGAAAACAGCTTTAGTAAGATTTGTTCTGCAAAACAGTTTTTACCGTTTTGATTTCTTCAATGTGTGTTTAGAAGTCTCCATTTTTTTTAAAATGTAATAGATCAGTCTGACAACACCCTTAAGCTTTTTACTATTGTGCACTACAGTCTGGTTTCTGTATTCATGTATGATGATGGACAGAGCGGTAACCTGCTGTGCAACACCTCAGTCTCATGTGATCTAGTTACAAGCCAGTGAACTGGAAGTAGAGTTAATGAATGTAAAGGATGAATCACCTTTTCCTTCTCAGCTGTTTTTGTATTAATTATACCAGTGAATTAAAGCACAGATTATTAGAATGCGTGTTGTTTTGTCCTCTGTGGATTTGATGGATAAAAATCTGCCATGTTATCCAAATTCAGAAAATTAAGATGTTTGGATTACAAAAACATAGTTGGTGTAACAAATCTATCAGAAAATCTTACAGGAATTGTTCACCCCTGAATTAAAAATTAACCCAAATTTTACTCACCCTCAACTTTTACTTTGCTTCACCTAAGAAGACATATTTAATAACTTTATGGAGTATTTTTTTATTGATAAATATGCCTTTTGAAGCTTTTAAGGAATAGTCTACTCATTTTCAATATTAAAATATGTTATTACCTTAACTAAGAATTGTTGATACATCCCTCTATCATCGGTGTGCGTGCACGTAAGCGCTGGAGGCGCGCTGCGACGCTTCGATAGCATTTAGCTTAGCCCCATTCATTCAAAGGTACCATTTAGAGATAAAGTTAGAAGTGACCAAACACATCAACGTTTTTCCTATTTAAGACGAGTAGTTATACGAGCAAGTTTGGTGGTACAAAATAAAACGTAGCGCTTTTCTAAGCGGATTTAAAAGAGGAACTATATTTTATGGCGTAATAGCACTTTTGGGAGTACTTCGACTCGCCTGAAAAGTCCGCTCCCCTTCTCACTCTCATAATGGGAGAGGGAGGGTGTTACTGCGCCGAGTCGAAGTACTCCCAAAAGTGCTATTACGCCATAAAATATAGTTCCTCTTTTAAATCTGCTTAGAAAAGCGCTACGTTTTATTTTGTACCACCAAACTTGCTCGTATAACTACTCGTCTTAAATAGGAAAAACGTTGATGTGTTTGGTCACTTCTAACTTTATCTCTAAATGGTACCATTGAATGAATGGGGCTAAGCTAAATGCTATCGAAGCGTCGCAGCGCGCTCCAGCGCTTACGTGCACGCACACAGATGATAGAGGGATGTATCACAATTCTACGTTAAGGTAATAACATTTTTTAATATAGAAAATGAATAGACTATTCCTTTAATAATGGGGCACTATCCACTACCATTATAAAGCTGAAAAGAGCCAGGGTGTTATTTAATACAACTCCAACTGTGTTTGGCCAAATGTACACATAGGATGACTTAAGGGTGAGTAAAATATGGCCTTATTTTATTTTTTGGGACATGAAACATGGCACTGTAAACCAAATGCCTTGTATTCAGTCAATTGGCATCCGATCATATTGCTCAAAGGTCACTACACAGACTGACAGCATTTCCTTTAAAACCATATTGTAGTGGATAAACTATGTAGCTTTTTGTCTGTTCCTGTTGCTAAATTGGTGGAGCATTGAATTAGCGTAGGTTCGAATCCCAGGGAACATATGCGAATTAAATATATATGGCTATAATACACTTTAGGGCGCTTTCTTGGACAGGGTTTATCCTAGTCCCAGATTAAATTGCCCATTTGTGCTGTCTTAATTAAAAAAAAAAAAAAAACATCTTGCACTGACACATCTTAACATATATCAGTGTCATTGGTGTGTCTTAACATGCACACCAGTATTGTTTTTGTGAAGGTATGTTTGTAAAAATAGTCCGGAATTAATCTTATACCTGTCCCTTTAAAGGGATAGTTCACCCAAAAATGACAATTCTGTCATCATTTACTCACTCTCATGTTGTTACAAACCTATAAATTTTGTTGTTCTGATGAACACAAATGAATATATTTTGAGAAATGTTTGTAACCAAACAGTTTGTGGACCCCATTTACTTCCATAGTATTCTTTTTTCCTACTATGGTTGTGAATAGGGTCCACGAACGGTTTGGTTACAAACATTTCTCAAAATATCTTGCTTTGTGTTTATCAGAACAAGTAAATGTATACAGGTTTGTAACAAAATTAGAGTAATAAAATAATTAAGAGCATAATAAAATAAAATAAAATGCGTTTTAGGGGCAGTTTCCCAGACAGGGATTAGCTTAATTCAGGACTAGGCCTTAGTTTAATTAGGAAATATAACTAGTTTTAACAAACATGCCTTACTAAAAACATTACCTGTGTGCATTTTGAGGCAAAACATAGGACACTGATGTATTTTATGATATGTCAGTGCAAGTTGTTTTCAGTTTGGACAGCTCTTAAAAATGTTTTAGTCTAGGACTATTCTAATCCCTGTCCGGGAAACCGCCCCATAATCTTTTGGTCTTGGAACAAATCCTTAGAATTAAACCGCAAAGCTCCAAAACGCTAGATGGCGCTATTGAGCCGCTCAACACGCAGATAGACGAGAAAGTAATGAAGCACTTCCTTTTCCGGCTGTATGCTAACATGCTGATGAAATAGATTACTAAGCTTCGAATATTTAGTCCATCGATTTTATCTTATTTTTTGATATACGCACTTGGATTTGCGTCAGCAAGTAGAGGATTACAAGTAACTTCAATTTACCCATTTATAGCACATTGGTAAGTAAAAGAGATCGTGACTGATTTCCGAGAAAGTACTGGGTTGTGTTGAATGACTCTCCTACCAGTTACTGTTAGTTCGCTATTTACAAATTATTATAGGTAGTTTTTATTCTTACAAGATACTTTGTTTAAGTGTTTTGTATCTGAATATTCTTTTACCTGGGAATTTATCTCCACTAATTGTTAATGTAATTAACAGTAACGTTAAACGTTGTCTAGTAATTCATCGGCTGTATCTCAAAACCAAGTACGCTCCCTACATAGACAGCACGAGGTGACAGCTCTTTCTGCTTAAAAAAAACCGATGTGACTGTGTGTTTGTTTTTAGCAGGTTCAAGATGCCCGGGCTCAGTTGTAGATTTTACCAGCACCGGTTTCCGGAGGTGGAAGATGTAGTTATGGTTAATGTAAGGTCGATCGCAGAGATGGGCGCATATGTGAGTCTATTAGAGTACAACAACATCGAGGGTATGATCCTGCTCAGCGAGCTCTCCAGACGACGTATCCGATCCATCAACAAACTCATCCGTATCGGACGCAATGAATGTGTGGTGGTCATTCGTGTGGATAAAGAGAAAGGTGTGGATCATTGCATTCAATTTATGTTGCTTGTTCTGTGACCCTGCCTGTTAAAACCTAGCTGTTAAAAGTCTTTTTTTGTAATTTACTGTTGTCTACCTAAAATATGTCATCCTACATAATTATGTGAAACTATTATTATAATCTAAAATATAATATATATATTTTTTCTCCAGGTTACATTGATTTATCCAAACGAAGAGTGTCACCCGAAGAGGCCATTAAATGCGAAGACAAGTTCACGAAATCCAAAACCGTGAGTATTCCTGATCTATCAATTTTGTCTATTTACTGGTAAATATCCTTTGACCACCTGGTTCACAATGGTTAAATTGTCAACAAACGTGTTGTTGTAGGTTTACAGCATTTTGAGGCATGTAGCTGAAGTTTTGGAGTACACTAAAGATGAACAGCTGGAGAGTCTTTACCAGCGTGCGGCGTGGGTGTTCGACGAAAAATACAAGCGACCTGGATACGGAGCGTACGATATCTTCAAGCAGGCTGTGTCGTAAGTATGAATCGTCTGAATTTATATATGAACTTGTTTTCAGTGCAAACTGTTTTAAAAGTGATTTTTTTTCTCTTTTGTAGAGACACATCCATTTTAGATGACCTAGATTTGACAGAAGAGGAAAGGGCCGTTTTGATTGATAACATCAACAGACGCCTCACTCCCCAAGCTGTCAAAATAAGAGCAGGTGCCAGACTTTTATTCAATAGATAGCCTAGGGTGACCATACGTGCCATTTTTCCCATACGCATCCTGGCCAGGATTTCAGGTGCGTCTTCCGGAATTCATATTTTGTTGACCACATACGTCATTGAGGTTTATTATTTCAGGTTCTATTTCAGAAAAGCAACCGTTACATTTTAAGGTAAGAATGAAACTATGATTGTATGTCTTATGTTTTTAACTGAAATGTGAGAACCTAGATGACGTGTGCTTTGGGAAGACGCACCCGAAATTTTAGCCAGGACGCGTCCGGGAAGAATGGCACATATTGTCACCCTAAGATAGCCATAAACTGGAAATATATATAAACTATAAATACAAAACATTTACATAAAAAAAACTAAATGAAACTTAAGTAATTAAATTGTTGTTTAATGTTCACAATCAGACATTGAGGTGGCTTGCTATGGCTATGAAGGCATTGATGCAGTCAAAGAGGCTTTGCGGGCTGGACTGGCATGTTCAACAGAGGCCATGCCAATCAAGGTACGAGTTTTTCTCAATTAGCACTTAGTGCCCAGATTGACTACTTTGAATTTGTAATAATATGCGATCCTTCCTGGAAAAACCTAGTTAATGTCAATTTTTGTGGTTTACTTTTTTTCTACATAAATCATCCTACTTAATGTAAAGAACATTTTGTGAAAATATAAACTTGATATCTTTAATATTTAAAGATGCACCGATATACAATATTTCCACTGATAGCCAAGTATTCAGACTGATATCTGCCGCTAGTTTGGTGGCAATATTAACAAAATTCTGAAGATTAAATGAATGTTATTTATTCATATGATGACCATTTAATATTGAACATTAAGCTAGTGATGTTTCTTTACATTTTCTATCCACAGAGCTCAAATTCATTGCATGTTTCTGTCCTCTTTTGATTGACAGGATATATCGGCCATGACTTTTGACTGTTTTAACCTTTGGCCAAAAGTGCTTCTATGGACCGATACCGATAATTGACCAATATATTGGTGCTTATCTATTAATATTGAAATTAAATTGAAATCAGTGATTTAAATCAAACCTTAAAGGAATAGTCTACTCATTTTCAATATTAAAATATGTTATTACCTTAACTAAGAATTGTTGATACATCCCTCTATCATCTGTGTGCGTGCACGTAAGCGCTGGAGCGCGCTGCGACGCTTCGATAGCATTTAGCTTAGCCCCATTCATTCAATGGTACCATTTAGAGATAAAGTTAGAAGTGACCAAACACATCAACGTTTTTCCTATTTAAGACGAGTAGTTATACGAGCAAGTTTGGTGGTACAAAATAAAACGTAGCGCTTTTCTAAGCGGATTTAAAAGAGGAACTATATTTTATGGCGTAATAGCACTTTTGGGAGTACTTCGACTCGGCGCAGTAACACCCTCCCTCTCCCATTATGAGAGGGAGAATGGGAGCGGACTTTTCAGGCGAGTCCAAGTACTCCCAAAAGTGCTATTACGCCATAAAATATAGTTCCTCTTTTAAATCCGCTTAGAAAAGCGCTACGTTTTATTTTGTACCACCAAACTTGCTCGTATAACTACTCGTCTTAAATAGGAAAAACGTTGATGTGTTTGGTCACTTCTAACTTTATCTCTAAATGGTACCATTGAATGAATGGGGCTAAGCTAAATGCTATTGAAGCGTCGCAGCACGCTCCAGCGCTTACGTGCACGCACACAGATGATAGAGGGATGTATCAACAATTCTTAGTTAAGGTAATAACATATTTTAATATTGAAAATGAGTAGACTATTCCTTTAATGCTTCTAATCTCATAATTAGATTGAGACTTTAGTCTGGATTTTACAGACAAGATCACATAACACTCTTTTCTTTTTGTGACTTTACATGCCATATACAGTGGCAAGAAAAAGTATGTGAACCTTTTGGAATTTCATAGTTTTCTGAATAAATTTCTCATACAATGTGATGATCTTCTAAGTCAAGGGTATTGACAAACCTAATGCGTATAAAAATAATAACACTACGATTTTTGATCCTTCATGTCTTTATTGAGAACAACCAAAAAATCTCATAGTGCTTGTGGAAAAGTGTGTGAACCCTTGAGTTAATGACCTCGAAAAAGGTAATTGAAGTCAAGTTTTTGCACACCTGGAGTCTGGTTAAGATAATAGGTGTGTTTGACTTCATGCGGCGCTGCGCAGACCGATCGGCGGCTGACTTGAAGCAGTGCATTCCGGTTAGTATTTTTGTCCGACTTCAGCTGGCGCTGCAGGCACGTGATTGTGTCATATGGCTTTTAAGTACCGCGAGAGTTAGCCAGCGCAGTTCGCGAAGAGGAGCTGCACGGGCTGTAATGACGACACAGCTGTTTCACGATTGGTCGGATTCACCACATGACAACAATCACGTGTATTTCGTGTTTATTTTCACGCCCTCAGTTCCACAAATGCTCACAAATCTGTATTTTTATAACAGTTAAAGCTATTTTCATGTAGTCTCGATGTTATATTGTGTCATCTTCATCACAATAAAATGGATAAAAAACGTAGACCCCACTACATTGGTATTTAAATAATATATGCTTATGTTAAACTTTATTCCTGTAAAAGCAGATGCTGTAAGCCTCTTCAGTTCCACTCATGCTCATACACGGACATTCAAAACAGTATAATTCACTTTTTATGTAGTTTACATCTTACAAATCATGTTTAATGCGATTAAGCAAGCAAACAGCACGTGATCAGCCATGCCTGGCGTAAATGCAGCAAGCTACGGGAACCACAGCGCGTCCGACTTCACGTCTCGGTTTTCAGCTCCTCCCCGCCTGCACGCGGCTAATCTCGCCGATCGGTTACATCCAGCCACAGCCGATGTCGAACACACCTAATATGTTTGGAGGTGTGGACTACAGCTACTTTGACTGATAAAACCCCCTTAAACTTTTGGAATTTGCTCTGCACAAGAAGCACACGCTTATGTAAGCCATGCCTCGCCAAAACAACCCGGAATACAGCCAAAGATTTAAAGGCATCATTTGATCTTGCTGACATCTCTCTTCATGAGTCTACAATATGTAAAACCCTGAACAAGCAGGGTATCCACGGCAGGACTCCACAGAAGAAGCCACTGCTTACTAAAAAGAACATTGCTGCACGCCTGAAGTTTGCAAAAGAGCACATTGACACTCCACGGATGATGAACTAAGATGATGAACTATTTGGAAAAACACACAGCGCTACATCTGGTGTAGAAAGGGCACGGCATATCATCATAAAAACATCATCCCAATTGTAGAGTATGGTGGATGAAACATCATGATTTGGCCCTGCTTTGCCGCATCAGGGCCTGGCCAGCTTGCAATTAATAAGGGGAAGGTGAATTCCCAAATTCTCCGGGATAATGTGAGAATGTCTGTACATCAACTGAAACTGTGTAGAAGGTGGGTGGGTGATCCAGCAGGACAATGACTCAAAACACAGGAGCAAGTCCACAACAGAATGGCTTTTAGAAAAACAAAATCCACCTTTTGGAGTGGCCCAGACATCAACCCAACAGAGATGCTATGGATTGACTTGAAGAGGGCCATACACATGAGACGTCTAAATAATTTGACAGTTCTGTCAGGAAGAATAGGCTAAAATTCCTCCTCCAACGATGTGCAGATCTGATCCACAGCTACAGGAAGTGCCCGGTTGAGATTGTCGCTGCCAAGGGTCAACCAGTTATTCATTTGAATGTTGTACTTACTTTACCACTGCCATTTTTAATGTTGAATGAGTGTGTTCAATAAAGACATGAAATAATTTTTTGTGTAATTATTTATAGACACATTATGTTTGTCAATATCCTTGACTTGGATAAAGATCAGATCACATTTATGACACATTTATTCAGAAAACCCTAAAATTCCAAAAGATTCACATACTTTATGTCACTGTATGTACACCTATGTATGTAACACACATATTTGTGATCCAGACTTGTTCATTATCACATTGTTTTTGTTCCAGATCAACTTGATTGCCCCTCCTCGCTATGTTATGACCACAACCACACTAGAGCGCACAGAGGGTCTCTCTATTCTCAATCAGGCCATGGCTGCTATTAAAGAAAGGATTGAGGAGAAAAGAGGTGTCTTCAACATTCAAATGGAGGTGAGAAATATTAACTTGTTAAGTGTCTGCCTGATATATTCAGGTGTTTCAAATCGTTTTTACTTGTATGTTGTATAGAGCTTATTGCCTTGTATGTTTATTCTTATCCCTGCAGGCTAAAGTCGTAACGGACACGGATGAGACAGAACTGGCTCGGCAGCTGGAGCGTTTGGAGAGGGAGAATGCAGAGGTTGATGGAGATGATGATGCAGAAGAGATGGAGGCCAAGGCTGATGACTAACCGAAGAAAGAATAAACCAGTATTGCCATAATCATTCAAGGGACTTGCATTATATTGTTTATCATACTGCAAAGACTGAAAAAGCATAGTTGAACAGCACCGCTTCTTTGAGACCCATGAAGGTGGGCCGAAAATGAGAACATTTATGTTCTGCTGTCGCTGACAGTGGAGAAGAATTACATTCACGAACGTTTGCTTAGGTTTTGGAAGGACATTTTTTTTCATAGGAAGTAGAGTTTTGAATTTATTAATAATGCAATTACTATTTCACAATTATGGTTAAGTGACCTTTCTGTCATCCAGCCTCATTCAGAATAGATATTCAGTTTATGGTCGGCACCCTCAAACATTTAAAATACATCAGAACAATTAACCAGTTCACTTCTCTTTATTTGGAGCTGTATGGTGTGGATGCAGAATAAATAAAATAAGCAGTCTTTTCAAATTTTTTTGTCAAACATTTCTTATGTGTTTTTTGTGAAGTCATCAACAAATATAGGAAAAGCATTTAAATTTATAGGGACAATTGTAGTGTGTAGCTATAGGAATCTGATATTTCAATTATAGACAAGGTTTTTAATTTCTGCTTTATTGACATGATAAATGCATTCCAGTCAAGCATACAATGGTGGAAAACAATGTATGTAGCATATGGAAACAAACAACCAAAAATCACTATATACATAGTACTGGAAAAATGCCTTACATTGGAGAATAAATACAGTAAAGAAAAGAATGTAAAACTCAGATAAAGTATTTTCTTTGAGATTTGTTTTCTATGTAAAATCATCTGATATAAGGTAAAGAACAGTCTGTAAATATATAACCTTATATATTCAAGAATAACTAAGTGAAAAAAGAATATATTTAATATTAAATAAGGCAATGTTAAATATTGAGATTAAAGTGAAATCAATCTTTGATGGTTTGACCTCATAATTGACATTTTAGCCTGGATTTCACAGACAGTGTCACAAATAATTAGACCAACCCTTACAGTATAATGGAAAAAATCTTTGTGTCCATCATGATGTTCCCTCATATTGTTTATTTAAGTAGGTGACGTATTATTGCAGACAACCGAAGTCAATTTCAATCTAAACTCAACCGAAACAAAATATGCATACTTTGAATACCTCAAAATGAAATGATGTCCTATCTGAACACAGTATATATATCATCATTCACAGTAGATTTAGTTGTAAATCAATCCGTCACGGAAAGATGGCGCTGTTGTATCAGTGATTGGTCACGCGCACGAATTGACTTCAAGCATGAGACCGCAATCCTGCTCATCCTCCTCGCGTCACAGGTAGGCCTTTTTATTCCGGTTACAAAAGGTAAAATCAATTAATTCTTATGTTATATTAAGTAAGTCAGCTGCAAACCTGAAAAATTACGAAAAAGAAAAAGTAAAAGTTTCGTAGTGTGAACGTCCTATACTATAGTTTCAGGGGTAAAACGTCAATAAAAAGGTAACGTTAAACATTCTAGAAATGTTGACCAAAACACATATCATTCAATACTACTGAAATGTGCCAAAATTTAAATCTAGTGGCTTTTCTTGGTTCGCAGTGCCTCTGTGTCCAGATTGGTATCTTATTTTGTAACATTTAGTGGCTGCGTTTTCATGTTTATTGGTACAGTTACAGTAACTTAATTTGGGGGCATATGTTTTATCTTTAGGTAACAGTTAGGCTGTATTCCTGACGGTGTACCTATTTATTAGCTGTTATGATTGACCAGTCAACCAACCAACCAACCCATATTGTTGCTTTTGTGTACAAAAAAGACCACACATCATTCATTAGAAAGGCTGCAAACATAATATAACAACTCAGTATGTAGAGAAGATGACGTCATTACATTCGTTTGCATGCAGAGTACGACCAGAGCGATGGTTTCTTTATTCTGCACCTTCAGTTTTACATTCACTGTGCACTTTGCCATCCTGATGCCATAGGACCCTCGTGACCATCAATAACCCCTGTGTACACCAGTGGATTATAAGGCCATGTTTAGTCAGGTTAACCATGTCATGCAGGTAACTACCACCACCTATACTGTAGGCAATATCAGGACTACAGAAGCTTGCGATATGAGTACCGGGGGTACCGTCAACTGTGTGCTTAGTACCATCATTTATCAAAATATATTTTTCATCATTTATTACAATACTTCTAAAATACTTTTTTCCTACTTTTTCTACAAAACTAGACTTTTTTTCTTAGGTCATTTCGCTCATCAAAAAAGCATCTTAATTTAAGAGTTTTTAGATATTTTTACTGAAAACAAGACAAAAATATTAAGTAATAAGAAAGCAATTTTTTGCAGTATGTAGGGATATTAAGTAGGAATAAATGTTTTTATAGGATTGACCTTTTTATGTAAGCTATTAATTTTTTTGTCTTGCTTTGTGCAAATCTTTTAAAAAAATACCTTTTTAAGTTCAAATGTTGAAACATTTTCAGCCCTTTACTGGGCAAAAAAATAGATTTTTCGATTAATTGTTTTTTTTAAATGTGGTCGATTCAAAATCAATTCTTAAAGAGCAGAGGCGATTTTTTTCTTTTATATTTATTTCCGCAAACATTGAACGTAGGATTAACGTTAATCTATTTACTAGTCTTCTTCACTAGATGTCACCCTCTTTTTTGCCTTGCGTGATGTTACCAAGACTGTGAGAGGCAAGCCTGTCATTCATTCATTTGGTGCTCAAAATGGCAGTTTTAGGTGCTTCATCAACGTTGATGCCACCTTCACATAAAAAGTCAGAAGTATGGAAGCATTTTAGATTTCACAAGACGACAACGAAAGTGTTGTGGCTTTTAATTTCTTTTTATTAATTACCCACTTGTAAACTGCTGTTCACTGTTCTTTTTTATTAATATAGTATTTGTATTAAATCTTTATTCATTGAGTTGAATCGAGAATCAAGTATAAAAACCAATCCGAGAACCGGAATCGAAAATTGAATCGAGAATCGAAATCGAATCGATTTGATAGCGTGTGAGTAGAAACCGAAATCGATCTGGAACATCTGAATCGATACCCAGCCCTGTGATCTTCATAAAATGTGGAAAGAAGTGAAAATAGTTATTATAGAAATCAACTCTGTTTAAAATAAACTAGTGAGATTGTTCAGAACTCTTAATTTTGAAACTCTACAAGCATCGCACCTGTTCATTTAATTGTAAGAAATCAATCTCTGGTTGCAAAATCGAGTTAGCTCCCCATCACTGAACACTCAGTCAGGTTAACATGATTAAGTGCTAATGAGGGGTTATTTCTGTCAGTGCTGCGTCAAAGGCTGCATAAAGTGAGAGAAAGAGCACCTGTAATTAACAGCCATTTGCTTATCGTCTTGGAAAAAATAATCCCTTCATTATCACCTTTAATATTAATTAGCCATCACAGTTTTCTTGCCTTCTATACGATTACGCACCTTTTATAATAAATTTTTTTTAGGCTCTTGGGCTCACCTAAATTTGTTCTTCACATGAACTGTTGATATTTAACTCATGTTTTTGTTATAATGAAGTAAAAACATATTGCACAAACATTATATTCTGACTGTTTATGGGCTGTTTGCACTGCATCTCTTTACCAAGTGAGGGAACCAAAGTATCAGTAACCATGGGAACTTACTAGAGCTGAACCTGTTTGCACCATTAGTATTTCCATGCCTAAAACACTCAATAAAAACTACAGTACGTAGAAAAAGTTTCAGCATGTGACCGAAACAATAAACGCAAAGGTATAGAGAGACCTCTTTGCGCTGACTGGATGAATTACATGACCATGTGCTTCTCTCGAACTTGGATAAATAAATTTCATTAAAGTGATAGTTCACCCAAAAATTTTAATTATGTCATCATTTGTCATATTGTTCTAAAAACCTGTATTAATGTATTTTTTTCTGATAAACACACTGCAAAAATGATTTTTAAGAATAAAATCGTAGTATTTTTGTCTTGTTTTCAGTAAAAATATCTAAAAATTCTTAAATTAAGATGCTTTTTATTGATGAGCAAAACAACCCAAGAAAATAAGTCTAGTTTTTAGACCAAAAATATCAAATTTAAGTGATTTTGAAAAAAATCTGCCAATGGGGTAAGCAAAAAAATCTAACATTTTTCTTAAACACTAAATTCAAGAAAAATTCAAGAAAAATTTGCTTACCTCATTGGCAGATTTATTTGCCTGTTTTATGCACAAAATCACTTAAATTTGATATTTTTGATCTTAAAACTAGACTTATTTTCTTGGGTCATTTTGCTCATCAAGAAAATCTTAAGAATTTTTAGATATTTTTTACTGAAAACAGGACAAAAATACTTAGATAATGTTTTCTTGAAAATAATTTTTTGCAGTGCACAAAAGAAGATATTTTATAAAATAATGGTAGGCACACAGCTGATTGTAATCACTGACTTATATAGTAGGAAAACAAATATTTAGTATTGTGATAAAGATGAAGATATTTTAATAAAAGATGATGGGCCTCATTTATAAAGTGTGCGTATGCACAGTTTTGATCATAGAGTTTGTGAACGCAAAAAGTACACATAAAATGCTGCGTAAAACCCATCCTACATTTGATCTTACAACCATTTAACAAAAATGCGTACGTGTGATTCATAAACCGAACAAACGCGCAGAACACGCGCATACCCCTTTCAAATCTATAAATCGCAAATAATCTTGAACTTGTGCACGCAGCCGAGCAGTTTCAGATCTCCGCCTTTAAACGATGCGTAATTAATGTCAGACATATAAAAGAGCGCTTGTCAATGTTTAAACCCAATTTCAAACAGCAAGAATAGCTTACATTTCCAAAAACCTGCAGCAATCAGACAAGCAAAGGTACGTACGTCTGCTCGGACCCTGACGTGGCGCTAAGCACTTTTCCACGTCAAAGACAGTTTTTATAAATATGGACTTTGCCGTGAATCTTTGCCTACGCACACTTTACGATCAAATCTGTGTGAATGCACGCTTTATAAATGAGGCCCCACATCTATAAAAACGCTTTTTGATGTGAAATAGAGACATACGCCCTTTTTCTTGTCTGATTGCTGCAGGTTTTTGGAAATATAAGCCATTCTTGCTGCTAGAAAAGGATTTGAACATTGACAGGTAGGGCTGTCACAGTTATGAAATTTGGCTGACGGTTAATTGTCTAATAAATTGTGACGATTAATTGTCTATTTTATTGCTTTGACATTTAATTTTCATAATTTTTTGTTTGTTCATGAAATAATTTTCACACAAATATATATTTCAAAATAAACTGACTATACCAAAACAGGCTTTAAATAATAACCAATCCTACTAAGATCATATTAGTACTGGACCACATGTCTGTAGTAGCTGCAAAAAAATCAATTCCTTACAGATCCTTAAAGGTGAAAAGAGGATGTTTGTTTAATACATTTTTGCAATATTACTTGAAACTGTCTTTACTAAATGATAAAAGACTATTTATTAGGTGCACTGAAAGTAATAATATTAATATATGTCATCTGTGCATAAGGTAGGGCCTTAAAAACATCAACCAATCGTTAACGCAATCATCGCGTCAACGATTGGCCCTCTGGCTTGTCAATCACTGCCATTACGTTCCTTGTGAGAGACGTGCACGCTCCGGTAACTTTACACGAGTGACACATGCGCATAGCCCATGAAACTCCGTCTTTAGTTTCGGTTTGTTTTCATTGTTGCTCCTGCTTTCCTCCTCGAATCCTCCTCCACCATGGAAGAGAAGAAACCCGAAGGAGGACATAAAAGAAAGACTTTTTAAGTCACTGAGAAGAGGAGAAAATTGTCAGAATAACGTAATCTAAATAGAGTCGTTATTGGAGAAACATTTCAACGCTGGAGAGCAATGAAGGAACAGAGAGGTGTCAAGACAGACGCGCAGTTCGCAAAAATTCTCCTCGACAGGTAACAGTGATTATTCTTTCTTTGTGAAATAATTATTGTTGTACTGTTATTCACGTATATTGACGTTGTACTTGTACTGTAGTTGTAAGGCACTGACCAGTCTGCTACATGCTAGTTGAAATGGGAGTAGCGTTGACTCATCTAACTTTACGTCTTATGTGTTTATTATCATATCATTTCACATAATGAATCCACAGACTCGACACAGCATATGCCAGTGGTAAACAAACACTCGTGCTACGAGTTTTGGAAGGCGTTCCCTAGAAATGAGCTGTGAAGGAGGGAGGCTGTTCTTACGCATGCGCTCATTTAAAAAAACTCAGTAATGGTCTTTGGATTCTCAGTCGGTGGAAACATCCTCTTTTGTGCCTTTAAGAGTAGCATCCTTCACTTCCCTAAATTTGGAGTTGCTTCATACTAATATCAAAGTTTTGCATAATTTCTTTAAATGCTGTTTATTAAAAGCTTTGCAATGTATCGTGTGACACTGTCAGTTAAGGAGCACCAACTGATACTGTCTCGTTTATACAGATGCTCCAGCTCCCCCTTGTGTTTTTTAAAGAGATGTGCAATCATTGTGGTGATCTGTAATTATTTAATCATTGTGACAGCCTTATTGACAGGCGCTCTTTTATATGTCGATGACACTAATTTGGCATTGTTTAAAGGCGGAGATCTGAAACTGCTCCGTTGAGCACAAGTTCAAGATTATTTGCGATTTTTTTATTTATTTCACAGCCGAAAGAAAGAGGTACGCTAATTTTCCGTGCATACGTTTGTTCTATGAATTACACATCTGCATTTTTGAGAAATATTTAGGATGGTTTATAAATAAGGGCCAATTTAGCACACAGTTGATGGTACCCATTGAATTGCATCATATTTGTTTTTGGTTACAATCAGCTGTGTGCTTTCCATAATTTATTAAAATATCTTCTTTTGTGTTCATCAGAACAAAGTAAGGTATCACATGTCTCTCCGAAACCATTATATACTGGTGTAAGTCACAGACTGCTCTAGATTTGCATATCACTGGACTGACTGGAGTAAGGTTGTATGCTGCAACCGGGAGCATATCACCACAGGGGAGAAAGGTTAATAGTAAAAGATGATGAGGTTGATGATGGATTCAGGTCTGCACTGCAGTGTAGACACGTTCAGGCCTACATATGATACAACATGCTCACACGACCTGTCCTATTCACCTACAAGTCATGCAAGCGAATAGATTGTGTCAACTTCATCGCTTATACTGTATAATACAAACTTTCAACATAGCAAACATTTTGAATGCAGCTTACTTGAACATAGCTGTCAACATATCCTGCTTTGAAACGGTTAAAATTCATTATAAAGAAGAAGAACTGTCACATCCATCAGCAGTACAGGTCTGTTTGTAGGACCTTTCTTCTCTGTCTGCTGATGCCTGGAGTGTTTCACCTGAGTTTATAAGCTTTCTCAGCTGCGTCCGTGACATTTCTTTTGGACAGACACTTTCTGGTTAGAAATATTTCAGGCACATCCAAATAAATCAATGGATACACCCAGGACCTGGAGCGTAGCTGAGGAATTTACTGCACATAGGCTGGCTCTGGATCTGGAGTTGTCTACAGAGAAAAAGCAGCTTACCTTTGTTTTGGGTCTGTTTTGATCGCAACTTCCTTAATCAAATCAGCTAAAAGCTCCACATGATCAAAATCTGGTGTAATATTAGATTTTTGTATTGTAGCTTTGATAAACTGCTTCATATCAGATAACGTCTGATGTTTTGGTGGTTCTGCACGCATCACAAGCAATAAAACAGCGTGGACTCTCACCAAACATGTCAAACTGGCTCCCATAAGCCACTGCTGTGCACCTGTGTTGATGTTGCTTCATTTCTCCGATGATATGTGGCAATAATCAGAGGAGATCCTGAACACAGATATGTTCTCTCTTGGCTATTGAGCCATTCACCGCTTCCAGCCATGCACCTGCACCCCCTCGTCGCTCCTGCAGCAGTACGGCATGTTTTGCTTGGCATTTCTCATTAAAAACTTGCTCAGCTTGACACGGCGGTTTCCTAAGTGAGGGTTTCACAAAGAATATGTCAGACAGCTTGTTAATAACAGATTTTCACAACAACAATAAGCCGCTTTTGTTCAGAACGTCGGCGGCAACGTTGGAGAAAATAGCGGTAAAGTCACTGGACTCTCGGATATCGGAATTCTTTCCACATATTTGGACATAAGGTGGAAAAGGTCAGACTGACTTTGGAAGGACACTGTGTGCCAGGGCAACTTGGGCGATTTGGACCGGTTTGAGATAACGTGACCTCGGTTCTCAAAAACATATGATGCTCATGGAATTGAATTTTTTTTCGCAATGCCCTATTTTTAGGGTGGCGTGACATACTGCTCTGAGCCATAAGTAGAGTCTATCCTCTTTAGCACAAGATTTAATGATCCTTGAATGTGCGCTCTCTCCTACATGTGTGGCCCCTGCCACCAGAAAACTTTTTGAGAGGCAAGTTAACAGACCGTGAAAAGGCGGCGCAGATGGCAACATCCTAGGTGGTAATTATCCAGCACCTCCTCTCGAAAAAGGCAAGAAAGTAGAAAGTAAAAACACAAGATGGGTATTGCCATCAGGTCAGGCTCTGACACCTCTTACAAGTCAAATCAAGAGGGTCCTGTGGGGAAGGAAGTGGGACTGATGTCACAGGTCACATCGTCCAATAAAAAGGAGAATTTCTGGCTTTGGTGCTTGCATGAGTGGAATCTTAGTGTGACTTGATAGTGCTTTCTATTGGTTCCTTATTTTGTTTTGCATATTAGTTGCATCGGTTAATTTCCCTCGTAGTGAGACCATAACCAGCTGAAGTGTGTCTGTAATGGTGAGGCGACAATAATAGGTGCATTTATGCAACATTAGGCAAGTCAAAGCTGTTTTTAAGAGCTTAAACGTTTATTTTGGTGCAAAATCAGATGATCAGGCGGTTCATTTGAATCCTGTTGGATTTTAAGGGTGGAGGGATTCAAGGTGATAGCTGTTCCAACGCAGAAATATGTAAATGCTGCCCATATTAGGATCTTTGTCTGGTTGTCATTCTCACATGGGGCACATCAAAGCCATATGACCTGATTTTGCACCTGCTGTTTAATTAAATTTACAAGACAGACACACTCTCCACTCCTGGTGATATACAAATCAGTTTTTATTACCCGGGCCCTGTAATTTACATGGCAATTGACTGCTGTGTGGAGATGATGCCTGCCAAACTGGTCCCTCAGAAAAGATATCGAAACTCTTATCACTGGCTTCTTACGAGTGGGCTTGCGCACTCTAAATGATGAAAGGTAGGCACTTATTATGCCTTACTGCATTGTTGTATATTACTTTAGTCTCTTGGACACATTTTAGGTAATTCATGTACTTTTTTGGACCAGTAAATTCACAAAAAGTTAAATGGTTGCACATATTTGTAGTAACTGTAGTATTTTTGTAAGGTTTTGTTATTTGTGACCCAGTCTGTGAAAGCCAGGCTAAAGTTATTTTTTGGTGATTTACTGTTTACTATAAAACCATCCTATATACAGTACTGTGCAAAAGTCTTACCGTGGGTTCACACCACTGATCTATATAAATGACTGGATAGAACGCTTATGTAACAGCGTGAGGTGAAGCCAGCGCAGAGTTCGAGCCGCCATCCTGGTATACCCAACTGGCAGAGGGCGTCATTGACTTCCATTCAAAATCATGTTTTAAATTCACCCGCTTTACAGCGTATCAGTCACGCAAGATTATTTTTAGGATATGTGTACGTAACTTAATTCTGCTGTTATTTGCAATGTTTATGTTTTAATCGGGCAGGAAAATGGATTTATAAAAACCCGTTAAGGTGAGTGTGTCTGTTGCGTTCTGTTAATGACACGGGTATAAATAAAGTTTTTTTTGACATTCAGCTACACAGTCAGCGTTATTTCTCTAAATAAGTTTAGGTAACTTGTAACTTTAGATAACATAAAACCAGCAAATTATTGCATGCACATACGGTACAAAGTATGATTATTTATTTAGATTTCAGAATGAGCACGTTTGTCATAAATACTTAATATGCTGCGGTATGATCTGATACTGTAATGAAGATGAATGTATAATAACTGATTAAAAACTAAAATGTACAACTTTCAGTAAATAACTATGTACATGCTTAGGACGTTTGTGTTGTAATGATGTACAGGGTAACTTCAGATATAAAAACGAAGACTAGTAAAGTGATGTTTTATCAATAAAATCTGATCGCGTCCATTGATTTAATAGAATGTTTGGGTATACCAACATGGCGGCGCGGTGGCTTCAGAGTTGTGACGTCATGCGCAATCCAGTCATTTATATAGATCAGTGGTTCACACCAACCGCCTTTGAGGCGTCAAAATCGCGTCTACCGTGCCTAGTTTGCCGCTTGAACAGTTTGAGTTTACTCGCTTTATTCGCGCGTGAAATTCTAGTCATTGAGACATTCACGCGAAAATTCGCGTCATGGGAGTGATTTCTGCGACTCCGCTTGCTTTCTGTAATCACGTCACTACTAGAGCAAGCTCCTGTTTGGTTAACGCGGTGCGTTTTTCCGCCAAAGTTCAAAATTTTCAACTTGCGCATTTGCTGCGGCAGCGATTCTGCCTCATTCGCACGTCTACCGCCTCATTCGGCGATAAACGCGCCGGGCTAAACGCTTCATTCGCATCTCGAGACCTCCAGACGCACGTCAACGCGTCTTTACATTAACTTAACATTGAAATCACATGCGCTTGACGCCTCTACCGCAGATGGTCTGAACACAGCATTAGGCCACCATGCCACAAATACATTTGTTGTTTTTGCAATTGTTATAGTGATCATATATAATTGTTTCTCAGTCTCTTTATTAGAATACAACCAGAAAATACAGGAAATGTGGATGTAGTATTAAAAACTGTATAAAAGTATAAGCTGAAGTGTCAAGTATTTAGGGTAAACTCCCCTTCCACTTGAGCAATAGCAGGAAACGGCAGGATCTCTTAAACATAAATAAAATTATATTCTAATTTTAAAGAAATTAGTATTTTTTTACTTCATTCTGCTCAAAAAACGCTCAAGATGTGTTTAGTGCAAGAGAGGTCACACTAAACACAGAGGATGCCTAAAGAAGACATTTAGTCCTAAAAATTTATTTTTTTGTACATATTTCCTGTATTTTCTGTTTGTATCTTAAAGGTGCAGTGTGTAAATTTTAGTGGTATCTAGTGGTGATGTTGCGAAATGCAACCAACGGCTCAGTCCACTGCTCACCTCTTGCTTTTGAAACACATAGAGAAGCTACGGTAGCCGCAACCGCACAAACATGTCATCGTTTGAGACAAAAAGTTTGTCCGTTAAGGGCTTCTGTAGAAACATGGCTGCACAAAATGGTGGCTTTCATGTAAGGGAACCCTCTGTGTATGTAGATAAAACGTCTCATTCTAAGGCAATAAACACATAACAGTTCATTATGAAAGGTCTTTATACACCCCTGATAATTTAGTTTTGTATATTATTTTGCATTTCTGTCAAGAGATCCTTCTAAAAATTACACACTGCACCTTTAATAAAATACATTGAAATCTATATGGATGGACATTAAACTTCTAAAACAACAAGTCGTGGTGGTGGCCTAAGACGTTTGCACAAAATATGTGATATCAGGTGAAAATACCTTGATATCTTTATTAATGAATAAAATCAAATGTTGATGCTTCAAATTTCATAATTAGATTATGATCCTTTATGTATGTATTCAGAGGTTTTTAAAGCACAAATGTGTTGTCAATTTAGATTTGGATGTTTTTTATTAAAGTTTATAGTTTTAACAAGTTGATTGGATTTATCATATGCTTAAGCAACCGGGCACTAAATCTCTAAGTCAGTCAGAAAATCCTTCTTATATCTGATTTGAAATTGCAGGGGTATCTCAATACAAGATCAAAATCCTTTAATTCTGTTGTAACGTGGTAAATTCTGTAAAGCCAGGCAGGCTCAGGGTGCATCTCCAATATCTCAGCGCTCGCTGCGCTGATTTGCGATTGCATGTGATTCAGACGTGCCCCCGGTCGCAGTGGAGTATGCTTCTCAGGCAATCCATAATAGATGATGAAATTTGGCAAGCGCTCGAGCCTTATGGTCTATTCTTCCACCCGCAGCTGCCTGTTTTCCCACAACTCATCTGTGCTGACCAAGTTGTGTGGCGGGGTACGTGCCTGGGTCCGTTTGTCACCGGCTCTGCCTACGAGCACTCTTCCTGCAACTTTACATTATTTGACTAAAAGCAGATTCACTCTTAAAGCACGGAGGACTTCACACTGTAAGCATGTACTTTGAAGGTGGTTGAAAAGTACGTTCTTGTGTGTAGTAAGCTTGGTACTGTAAAGTGCAGACATACTGCATACTCTTATGATAAAACAGACCCACTTGTCAAAAAGGGTTTGCATTTGCAAGTAAGCATTAGGATCATATTAGGCTTATATTGCAATCTGTAATTTTTCTACAACTGAAAAGATGACTCACAATCACAAACTTCTCATACTGTAATACAAAAAATATATAGGATGTAATATATTAATTTCAGTACATTTGCCTCATTTGGAAATAGCGCTTTGTTGGCAGAATCCATTAAATGAAATGTCCGTAAAGAGCACAAGATAAATCGGATGAACCATGGCTCGCGAAAGACCGTGGATCAGTTTCAAACTTGTGTCCCTTATGAGTACTTGGACCTGAATACACCCCAAATTTGACAGTAACATGGATCACAGCGCCCCCTGTGATGTGTGGTTCAGTTTCTTAATTTTAACTTTCATCATTTGCAATGTTTCTTGTTGCATCTTTAGTGATTTTGCAACTGTCTACTATGTGTTGTCCAAAGACTTGGATTTTTCTTTTTAAAAGTGGAGGTTTTTGCTAAAAAAACTTGTGTGCACTTAAAGGGTTTTGCAGCGAAAGACAGTCAGATTTGTTAAATTCCTCTGAAATGACTTAAAGAGAAACATCACCGTTTTTCAATATTTTGCTGTGTTCTTAACTCAACTTAGAAAAATGTATAAATTTCTATCTTTTTTTAGTGTGTGCACTTAATCTTTGTACAGCATGTCGTGAATTTGTTAGCATTTAGCCTAGCCCCATTCGTTCCTTAGGATCCGAACAGAGATGAATTTAGAAGCCACCAAACACGTCCATGTTTTCCATATTTAAAGACTGTTACATGAGTAGTTACACGAGGAAGTATGGTGGTACAAAATAAAACTTGACGATTTTTTAAGCGGATAAAAAGGAGAACTATATTGTAATGGCGGAAGAGCACTTAGTTTGCAGCACTTCGACCTCGGGTGCATTAATATTGACAGTCAGGAGTGATGATGTTACTGCTCGCTGAGGTCGAAGTGCTGCAAACTACATGCTCTTCCGCCATACAATATAGTTCTAATTTTTATCTGCGTTAAAATCCCCACAATTTATTTTGTGCAACCATACTTACTACTCATGTACTGTAACAGTTTTTAAATGTGGAAAACATGGAAGTGTTTGGTGGCTTCTATATTCATCCCTGTTTGGATCCTAAGGAATGAATGGGGCTAGGCTAAATGCTAACAGATTCACGACGCGCTGTACAAAGATTAAGTGCACACATTGAAAAAAGATAGGTATGTATTAATTTGTCTAAGTTGAGGTAAGAACATAGTAAAATATTGAAAAACTGTGGTGTTTTCCTTTAAGTGAGATTTGTAAAAATAAAGCATATCAATTCCTGACTAATAACCTTCTTAATGCCATTAAAGTGAAATTACTAAACCTAAACAAAAGAACCTGATTAAAAATGCTAATTTACAGGAAATTATATCAGATGCACTTAGAGGGTTTTGGATCTAAGTTTTCATATTATTTGAATGCACAAATCTTTCTAAAATACCATTTGAAATCAAACATTTCTTAAATGTATAAATGTTTCCTAAGTTCCCTATGGATTTCACATAAAAATACAAAATATAGTTTGCAGGTGAATCCCTAATAGCAAAATTGGTACTTGATAAGACAAAAGATGCTCTTATATTTCCTGCCCAGCACTGAAAGTTTGAGTGCTTCTGTCAACACGGTTTCAAATGCTGTTTAGAAACATTACTAACTAAGTTTCAGTAAACAAGCTGAGACCATCAAAGCTGATCTGAGACTCGTGTGAAAGTACTGAACATCCGTGCCAAAGCAAATGAGGTATTGCTCATTGCTCACTTATAGTCTCTCTCTCTCTCTCTCTCTCTCTCTCTCTCTCTCTCACCAAGGAGGTGTTGGCTGATTGATGGCCCAGGTTGAGCCAGTCTGGTAAAATGGCTGTGAGATGCAGCTGTTTTCTCCGAGCGAAAGAAAGAGAAAGAAAGTGCGAAGAAGTTTCTCGCTCGCCCTTCAGGCAGACCAGGTGTCTCTAACTGCTCGCTGTGTCACTCCGCCCCAAACCTGGCACCGCGTTCCCAAACAGGTCTACTCCGTAGATCTCCCTCAGGGTTGGGTCCAAATTAACACGCAGAGCAGGGAAAAACACCCCAAATATGACGCCCAGAGCCTGGGTGTAGGGCAAGAGGAGAGATTTTTGCTGAATAGAAGTGAGAGATGGAGTCAGAGAAAGCCAGAGAAGCTCACAGGAGAGCTCCATTTGTTAAGGTGCAGGTGCAGAATTTGAGCGAATGCCAGGTTGCGCTCCTCTTTTTGGTTCCGTATTAACGCTGTCAGCTTTTTTTGTTCATATCTAAATCTTTTTTGACAATGCTGCCCGCTTTTACTGCCTGCTGTGATTTGCTCATTTGCTGTGTCGTGAAAAGTTAAAATCTGTCTACAACAGCCTGTTGTCTTTGTAAAAGCCTGAAATATTAGCTATTTTTTATGTAAGTCATCGGAAGACATAGTAGTTGTTTTATTTACTTGCAAACATACACTGTCAGAAAACAATGGTTCAGAAATTGTCCTTAGCTGTCACCGGAGCCAAAGGCGTCATGCCCATTCAAACTGAGGGGGCACCTGCCCCCTTGGTTTTTTTGAGCCAATGGATTTCGCATCCAACCTCAAAATCAAATAAGCGTCCATTAATCTGTTATTTGACTTTTAATCTGTTTAATATGCACAATATTATACATTCTGTGCTGCATCCTTGTCACTTTTCGGAGATTTTCGCCGTTTTGATAGTGTTTTGATCATGTTACATTACTTTTATTCTGGCGGCAGCTGGAGCTGCAGTCAGCGCAGTCGCAGACGTCATCAGCGTCTGGGCGCGCTCACGAGCTCTCTGCTGTTGCTGGCTTGCTGCTGCATTTGGCTATCTGAGGAATTAAAACGTGTTAGAAACGCTCACAACATTTCCAAACCCCAGTACGGTAATGTGCAGTTAACCTCCTCTGTGTAGAAAATGTATGGTTTTAAATGTGACCGTCTCAACGTTATATAGTAGAGATTCATCTTCTTGGCACAACACCAAAGTTTGCCAGAGTTCACGCGGGCGCTGAATCTCACATGCTCACATGAGGTAAAATTTAATGCAAAAATCCGTTCCTCTAATAATTTTATCTAAACATTTTTTTAAATCATTATTGAACATTAAAATCAATCACGTGGCTATAGCTTATGTCATTTTCGTTGTTTATATACTTTATGGATTTAGTTGTTGTGCAAAATGCATTAATGACACAATTAAACAAGCCATTAAGACTTAAATAAAACATGCCGTTTCAGATGTAAATATGATGCAAATGTATCATTATTCCGATTGAATAGTATTTGATATTAAAGTTAGTCATCACTCTTATTTTGGAGGTTTTTGCATGAAAGCAGGGGTTTTCAGATTGTTAGAAATGTAAGTGCCACGGAAAAGACTGAAAGCTCTATAATATTTCGTTTGATGTCTGTGTATGCATAAATTTCTGTGAGCTGTTGACACTGTGCCCCCTTAAAAAAAATTGGTGCATGACGCCCCTGACCGGAGCAGTACATTTTGGTACGGATATGTAAACATTTGGCCCCAGTATTTACCTTTGACATACTAATATGTATCTTTATGGTATATATGAACTCTTTAGGTGCAAAGGTGTACGTTTTGAAAGGGTACTATCCTAGTGACAGCAAAGGACCATTTTTTTGACCATTTTTTTCTGAAGGTGTAAATATTGGAGCTACACCTTCTTCATATTTTAGAACTAGGTGGATTATAAGTGCAACTTTCTAAAGAATATATACATTTGCATCTCTGATTATTCAATTGGATGATTATAACAGGTGAAAACCATTTCTCTTAAAGGGACACTCAACTTTTTTGAAAATAGGCTCATTTTCCAGCTCCCTTAGAGTTAAACATTGGATTTTTACTGTTTTGGAATACATTCAGCCTATCTCCGGGTCTGGCGGCACCACTTTTAGCATAGCTTAGCACAATCCATTGAATCTGATTAGACCATTAGCATCGCGCTCAAAAATGACCAGAGAGTTTCGAAAGTGTTCCTATTTAAAACTTGACTTTTCTGTAGTTAATGATATTACGCAGCGCCCGAATATAGTTCCCTTGGTAACTTTCAATAGCAGGGGACTATTTTTGGCCACTGTGTAATATCATTGCCCCTACTGCAGCCATGGTACGGCAGCAAAATCCTTGATTATTACGCCGAAATGAGAGTATAGTTCCTAGCCTTATCTGCCTAGAAAATCACAACTCTGAATTTTCCGTCGGTCTTACTACAAGATGTAACTACAGAAGAGTCAAGTTTTAAATAGGAAAAATATCGAAACACTTTTGTTATTTTTTAGCGCGATGCTAATAGTCTAATCAGATTCAATGGATTATGCTAAAAGTGGTACCGCCAGACCTGAGATCGGCTGAATGGATTCAAAAACGGTAAAAATCAAATGTTTAACTCTAGGGGAGCTTGAAAATGAGCAATTTTCAAAAAAGTGGAGTGTCTCTTTAAGCCCGGGATACACTACATCAGGGGTCTTCAATGTTTTTTGGGTCAGGGACCCCTTAGATGAGAGAGGCATGGAGCAGGGACCTTCGCGGCCACGCACGTGCACAACTTAAAGGGGACATGTAATGTTTTTTGTACATATATTTTACGTTTTTAGCAAAAAATTGCTTGTGGTCAAACATCATTTGGCAGACCCCCTGGACCCCCGGTTGAAGTTTAAACTTGGGTACGACAAGCATGTAGACTGGACGATAATGACACCAATTGAATCATTGGCTTTGACAGCTGCGGCACACGTTAGCACAACGTCAATAGCATGCGATACTGGTAAAATACTGGTATGCAGGTCGTAGCATCAAACACACTGTGTGTTGATCATGCTGAATTTCTGACACTGTCAGAAAACTATCATAGGCTATCTTTGCAAGACCGGGAAAACGAGCGTCCTTAAACCCCTGTCACTGTACGACATAGGCCACCGGTGATAAAGAGCCACGATCACAGAAATCGCAACGATTATTTCACAATGTCAATCTTTCGTCTGGGACAGCCATGTGGCAGAAATCACAATGTCTACATTTTAATCAAGTTGCAGATTATTCTCCAGATAATTTGCTCCTAAACTGAAAAGTCATCATTTACCCATTTAGCTTAAAACTCATTTGACCTTTTGTTATAAAACAACAAGGGAACACAAAACGAGTTGTTTCAATGTTAAATGTATTTTTTTTCATGCAGCACAAATGCATGGTGCCCAGCAACCAATTTTGCATTTAAAAGACATCTTATAGCCAACACAGGTCCAAACACAGACCACCTGACGTTGCGGCTAAAACAAGGCAAAATTTGGTCTGTCAGTGAAAATTGAATAGATGTCTAACTATAGCCCAAAAATGAATGAAATAAATAAATAACTGAAACCAGACACCTTGTAATCACAGTTGACTCTATAGTTAACCCAGACGGTACAAATGACGGGTATTGCTTGCTGAGTGATTATTGGCTAGCTTGCAATATAAAGGTGTATATGAGGAGATGCAAAAGCCTCTAAATGCCACCTCCATCAAAAATGAGATAATGATATTAACAGAATGCTCTCAGCACTTATTGTACATTTATCAAATACTTTTGCTTAAAATCCACTTAATTCCGGCCTCAAGCCATACAGAAATACCGGTTTCTTGGCAGAATTTATTAAGAGTCTGATTAAAAATGCTAATTTAAAAGAAAACATGTCAGACGCACTTAATGTGGGTTCACACCAGATGCGAGTTCAACGATTTGCGCGAGTAGATGACATACAAAGTCAATGCAAAGACGCGATATGGGTGGCGGGTTTGCCACGAAAACACACGCTGTTCGCCTCAACCGCTTCTTCGGCCAAGTTGAAAATATTCAACTCGAACAAAAAATTCGCATGACACGAAGTTAAATCCCGCGAGTAATCTAGAGCGAGTAACGCGATGCCCCGCGTTTGGTGTGTACGTAGCATTAGAGCGTTTTGCATCTGAGCTCTTTAAATAAATACATGAGGGCTGCCTAATAATTAGTCACGAAAAGTTTTGTTTACATAATTATTATACACAGTACATCAACAAATATTATGTATATATAAATACAAACACATGTATGTATAATTTTAAGGAAAAAAAATTGATATAAATTATATGTAAATATACAAATGTTTATACACATGCAAATATTTCTTAAATATATATATGCATGTGTGTGCATTTATATATACATAATTATTATACACATTAATCGCGAATTGGATTAATCGCGACTAATCTACATGAGGCAGCTCTAAAATACATATACATGTTTATCACATTTTGTTAACCAAATCTATGTCACTATCCTAAAATGTTTTTCACACAAGTATTTTTTTTAGTGTTTAGTCAAGTTCTGTCTTGTCTAGCTCACTATGTGAGCCAGAATGTTGCCCCCTCAAAAAAAGCAGGTGCGGTGTGTCTCTGAGTAAGGCCTTTCATTCATTCAAGTGGCCTTTATGAAACTTTGCAAGAAAAAAACTTATCAAAAACTCACTTTGCAAGAAGCTTTTTCATAAAGGAATTTATGTATCCGTGTATTATATTGCGGAAAAGAACAGAAGTTATCCGAAAGTCTCCAAAAAAGTCTAATTGCTTTGGACTTTTGCAATTTTGATGATGACAGTTGGTATGGGAGGCGTATGGGCCGCAGTCAAAATTGAATAAAACACAAGGCGGGAGTTGGATGACAGCTTTAAGCAGGGCAGGCCACGAGTCTTCTGTCTGAGGGAACAAATGCAGTCCTGCACCAAACATTGGCAACCGCAGACCACAGCTTGAAGGCAACGGGAGAAAAATAACTTCTGTCAAGACGCAAGAACAAAGGAGAATACACTCATGCCTGCACTTTACTCCTCATTATTTCTTGATTTCATAATCGAGACGCCGAGATCTGGTCTGCCGAAACTGTGGACAGCTGGTCCGTTTCCACCATGCGGGCCTGTTGGGATTTGTAGTTCTTTCTCAAAGACATGTGCGATTCCCCGCCGTCCCTCCCCTTGTTCTCGATAACGGCCGACTTTTTCAGGAAACAGAAGGGGTATGGCTCTTTATTTCCTCCCTGCATCAGATAAATAAAACATTGGGCACACTTTGAAGGTCCAGGCAGGGGGAAGCGGGGATTCAAAGGGATTGTTAAGAATCTGGGCTGCGCCCCGTTTCGTTCGCGTGGCTCAGCCGATGGTGCGTTGTGGGTCGCAGATTGCGCTGTTTTTTTCAGTCCCTCAAGTGAGATGTAAAAGCGAGGCACCCATCTGCCGTGCGGACTCCTGCGGCCCGTGCAAGCACTGGCATGTGGAACAATGAGTAGAGAGAAGAAGAAAAAGTAGGGGAAGCGGACCTTTAATGTACAAAGACTCGCCACGTCGATAGCAGCCAAGAATCAGCTTATACGACTTACTGACCGAGAATTACAATGTTGTGTAATACATACCTGTTTTATATATTGTTATTTTTATAGTAGACCAGTTCTACCAGGGAATTATAACAGTACATTATAACCATTATAACCTTCCCCTCAATTTTTTGGAAAAAATCAGTTACAACCTGAAATGTTTTAGGTATTAAAAAAAATCAATGGATGCATAAAATATTGACATTTACCAACTAGACGATTCTTTAGTTAACTAAAATAATGCACAATTGGGGTTTTCATATCACGGTGATATAGTAGAATGAGAATATTGAAAACCAAAAAATGTCGACAATCAATTTAGACATACAGCGTTGTCGCATTTAAATAAAATGCTATTGTTGCGATTCACATTTTGCATCTTTTGCACGTGCAAATACGTTATTTTGAATGTAGCCGTACGGCAAGCGCTCTTAAAGACGCAGTGTGTACATTTTAGCAACATCTAGTGGTGAGGTTGCGAATTGCAACCAATGGCTCTGTTCAATGCTCACCCCTTGCTTTTGAAATGCATAGAGAAGCTACGATAGCCGCCACCGGACAAACATGTCATCTTCGGAGACAACTTAGTAAAAAAAAGTTTGTCCGTTAAGTGCTTCTGTAGAAAAATGGTGGCACAAAATGGCGACTTCCATGTAAGGGTACCCTTGGTTTGTAGATAAAAACGTCTCATTCTAAGGTAATTAAAACATAACGGTTCATTATGAAAGGTGTTTATACACCCCTGATAATATAGTTTTGTATATTATTGTGCATTTCTGTCAAGAGATCCTTCTAAAAATTACACACTGCACCTTTAAATAGAGAGCAACGCGGTCGTGACGCGCACACGGTTGCAATGCGCTCTTTTTTTCCAGGTGTGGCGGTGCTGTAGCCAGTTTAAAAAACTAAAACTTTTTTAGAATGTCGCGTAAAAGCGCATTTGAAATAAGGATGGGAAGTGGCGCGTTCGCGTTTTCCACATGGTTTTAGACACGAAATGTTATAGCCCCTAAGCCTCTACGTTATTCAACCCAACGATGAATCATTTCATCTTTGAAGTTACAAGCAGTCCTCTCTTGAACCTAAAGTTTGGACAAAACTAGTTTATTGTCGGTATAACTATCTCTCACATGATATCCAAATTGGATCGTAAGGGATTTAACTGCTGGGTGGGACTTTCAGTTCACACCTCCCACTCTGCTGTGAGCAAGCTCAGGAGTGTCATCCCCAACTCCCCATTTGTCACCCCAGCTGTTTGCACACATACAGGTGTTCAACTCGCATCTCAAATATTTAAAGTGAGAGACGAATGCTGTAAGGGAACTACATAATAGTCTTGTATTGTCTTTGTAGTGTAGCTTTGTTTGTATAGCTTTGCGTCAGAATTGCAAAGGTTGTGGGTTCGATCCACAGGTAACACACAGAAAAAGTGTACTTTGTATGCACTGTACTGTAAAGGCTGAAGTAACGTCCACTTTTTACGCATATGCGTAACACATGTGCATGCTTCAAGGCGTTCATACACAGAGAGACTTTATAACTGAGTTATTGTTTTTTGGGCTTAAACACAATATGTACAATATGTGATAATATCTACTGACCTCATAATCCACTCCAGATCTGCTGACTTTCACATGACTTCTCCTCCATACCATTTTAGACACTTAGGTCTCTATCAACAAGGCATGGGGAAATTTGTCTTCGTCACATATAGTTATGATGCATCCATGATATTCATCACTTAGTATGTGCATTCCCTAGAACTCAAATGAAAAGTGGCTGTACCATGTGCATATACACAATGTCTCAAAAGCACGACCTAATGTTCAGGCAGTAGCATGGGGTTAGGTACTGTATGTTGTGTTCATGGGCCACCCCTTGTTTTGCTTCAACCTGAAACTCATTGGTCACTATACCAGCTCTGTACCCATTGAGCTGCACCAAGACAATTCATCTTGTTTGGATGCAACGAATCTGAATGTTTGAAACTGTAAAAGACTCATCATCTTCTACTTTCGAGCATCTGAATGCCAAAATTCTAGCTTGAAGGCACAGCATCTGTCTGTTCATGTTATATATAGGCCTAACTTATGAAAGTTGCAAGCTGTATAGTAACAGGTCCCACTGCAACTGTTTAATGTTTAAGTGCTGATGAAAGCCTTTAAACTTTGTTGTCGGTACTAAAATACAGTTTTAAATAATATTACTAATGACTAGGAAAACACAGCTAAAGGTTTTCAGGTAATTGTTAACACTGTAGTTAAAACTATAGATTAGCTAAAACCACAATCTTCATCTTTGCATTTGATATTAAGCTAAGACCTTTAGTTTAAATGCTGGCACCTTATTTTAATCAACAACATTTACCAGATCAAATTTATATTCATTGTCTTATCCCAAAAAAAGGGTTTTGCACCACCCGAGCAACTGCCATTGAAATGAATGGGAATGCCAACACAGATTGCATTACTCGAGTATTACTTCTGTGCCTGAGACCAGATACAGCACCTTCATGAAAAGTCAATTAAATGACAGAACAGACATTAAACAACAATGCATACTTCCAAGATCAAATGTTCCTTCAGGGAACGAAAGCCTCATTTACACCTAGAGTAGCTATACAACTTACAATACTTTTGGGAATGCGGAATAAGAATTAAAAACATGATACTCTGCCAAAGGGAATTGTTTCATCAATTTCAAGGTCGATTCTATAGAATTTACAGGAACAGATCTCTGATACCAAGAGTGACTTTGACAAAAGGGTAAAAGAAATGGAGCAATAAAAAACAATTGAAAATAATACATTTGCCCTCTTCCAACTGGACACATTTTGTGAAACAGTAGACTTCAAGAAAAACAAAGAAAATTTGGAAAATGAACAGAAGCTTGAGACCTCCAGGGAAATTGTCCCAAATCCCTCATGAGATTGAAAAGACCTCCCACTATTCAAGACAAAGTGATTCACAGATAGCAACATACCCCTCATTAAAATGAAATCGAAGATGAGCCAATTGTATTATTGTATTAATTTGCTCAAAACAACTACTTTTAATTCAACATTAATTCAGTCATTATTCATAAAGCGTGATTTATAGTTTTGCATAGGACCTATGCAATATGCGTAGGCTGTGCGTAGCTTGATGCACACCTTTTAAAAAACATAACAACACGTCCGGTCTACGCGGACCGCAAGTGCTGTGATTCAAGTCAAGCTCAGGCCAAAAAACATTATTTCCTCATATGCATTTCCCGCTTGCAACAGTAAAAACAAAGATGGGCCAAGTTGAGGAGTGATATTTAACACAAGCTGCAATAAAAGTCACTGTCTTTACCTCCATCACTGCTGATGCTTCAACATCATACACAATAAGCTTCTTCTTCTTTGGCATTGCCTTGATACTGTTTATACACAATGACACGCACGGTGAGAACATTGTCTACTAGCGATTTGCATGTGTAAGTGGATTTTGACGCAAACGTATATATGAAAACTGCTGCATGCCTACACCATTGAGGCTACGCCTAAAGTCCTACGGAGAAGTATAATGGACCCTTAAAGTAAACTTTCTTTGATTAGTCGAGAAGAAATTAAGTTCTTTGTGGAAAACATTCCAGCATTTTCTCCATATTGTTGACTTAAGTGTACCTCAACAGTTTACAGTTTTAATGGCGTTTAAATTTATAGGGGTGGGCCGATCCGATATTCGGTATCGATATTAGTCCGATATTTGCGAATACCAACACAGACCTTAACTGTCATGCCAAATTGGTGTAAAGCGTGACTTGGTGAGCAACCTGCCTTAAAGCGCGGCGAGTAGAAACCTTAGCTAAAGCATAAGCAGTATATGAGACCTGTCTCTCCTTCTCATGTCCGCTGTTTGGAGTTATTTTACAATGAAGAAAGAAAAAACAATATATTTGAATGCAATATATTTAACGTAAGCGTTATGATAGGTAACAGTTTTAAGGTCAAGGAGTAAAAGAGCTAAACTTTCAGACTGTTAGTTTTATACATGTGTTTTATGCTGCGTTCATACCAGCCGTGGTAGAGGCGTCAAGCGCAAGTGATTTCAATGTTAAATCAATGTGAAGACGCGTTCACGTGGCTCGAATAAGGCGTTTAGCGCTGTAGACGCAATTCCACCTCATCATAGTCTAGTGTGCACGAATGACGCGAATTGAGCGTTGCCGCGGGAAACGTGCAAGTTGAAAAATTTGAACTTTGGCGGAATAACGTGCCGCGTTAATCAATCAGGAGGTTGCTCTAGTAGTGACGTGATTACAGAAAGCGAGCAGAGTCGCAGAAGCCCCTTCCATGACGCGAATTTCCACGTGAATGTCTCGATGACTAGACTAGAGCGGTAGTTTCACGTATGTCATGCGTACATTTTTTTGCGAAAATGACGATCGTTTTGCTAAAAAAAAAAACAATGAACAAAGAAAGACATAAACATCTTGGATGTCATGTGGGAAAAATTATTGGGATTTTTAATGAAAGTGGAGTATTGCTTTAATGCTACCCATTTGGTCAAAATACTTGTGCTTATTGTTAATGATACTTTAGCATACACAATATACAGTATACACTATACAACCACCGCTGTAGAGTAGTTGTGTGTTAATAGCAATCTACTGGACGTTTGATATTATATGCACCAAGTGGGTTTGAAAATGAAGAAATAAAGATCTGAAAAACAATGCAAAGCTGTCCTGTACCATAACACTATATCTTAAAGGGAAGAAAGAAATGGAGGTTCTGTGAATATTGCACTGCCTATCTGAGCTCAGCAGGATACCGGACTGGGCCTGCGGGGAGAGAAAAAGAAACTGTGTAGTTATTGAAAAGTAATAAGAAAAAAAAAAGTGTGGCTCAGAGCCTATTCCCCTTTATACAGGCGTACAGGGAGGGCCATGGATAACAGTGAGAAATAAATGTCACTTTTAGCACAAACGCAGGCCTGGAGTGAGCGTGTGTGTCCCCTTTCCTCTTATCACTGGTTACACACATACACACGCACTGCTTTCTTTCTCTTTCAGCAACAATTAGCTTTATACTGAAGCTAAGCCTCTGAAATGTTATTCAGTGAGGTGAACTGGTTATTATATCACAAAGACTGCAGCTGAGTCAATTATTCTGAGTGAATAGGATTGTTGGGCAGAGAAAGAGACAAGAAGAAGAAAGGAAGAAGTGGGGAGAGTATTGTTTTTTCTTTTCTTTCTTTTTTTCTCATCAAGGACTTTAATGTTCGCTAGGTTTTAAAAGGAAGTATCAGATTTATTGTAACTGGAAATTCGATCATAGTGTTGCACCCACAGCTACAGAGGGTAAAATGAGCCAAAAAGACAGCACTTACACTACAGACATTGCAAATGCCATGAAAAACAGGTAGGCCTGTACCATGTGTGTGTGTAATAAGCAGAGTGTGCATTGTGCACCTGCCAATTCATGAATATCAGCTGACGTCACTCACATCTCAAACTTGTCTTCCGCCATTTTGAGTACCTGAAGTTGTCGCAGAAGAACTAGAAGCTATGACTTTAATACATAGTGAGCATCATAATCGCTATTTTTACAACACTAAGAAGGCTCGACACAACATGATACTTTGCTCGAAGTATCATCTGTAGAAGCGGACAGCGGTTGGAAGAACGCATCAGGGATCGAGTAGGTATCACACCATAACCAAGATTATCCGTAAAAATAATAGACAGTAAAAGATAAGAAATCTGTAAATCGTAGCAAGCTAGCCAATGCTTGTCAGTAGCCTACTGGTACTCTGTAGGTACTCAAGATGGCGGCAGGCAACTGGAATGACGTAAAAGGTCATCTGACTGATATTCATCAACAGGCAAATTTTACTAACTTTAAAAAAACATTAAAAAAACTGCACCATTGAATTAAAGGAATAGTCCGTTTTCTTAAAAGAAAAATACTGATAATTTACTCACCACCATGTCATCCAAAATGTTGATGTCTTTCTTTGTTCAGTCGAGAAGAAATTATGTTTTTAGAGGAAAACATTGCAGGATTTTTCTCATTTTAATGGACTTTAATAGACACCAACACTTAATACTTAACTCAACACTTAACAGTTTTTTTCAACGAAGTTTCAAAGGACTATAAATGATCCCAAATGAGGCATAAGGGTCTTATCTAGCGAAACGATTGTCATTTTTGACAAGAAAAATAAAAAATATACACTTTTAAACCACAACTTCTCGTCTAGGTCCGGTCGTGATGCGCCAGCGTGACCTCACGCAATACGTCATCACGTCAAGAGGTCACAGAGGACGAACGGGAAACTCCGCCCCAGTGTTTACAAGTGTGGAAAAAGAGGACCGTTCTGACGTTGTTGTATGTAACTGATACTAATTAATGTCTTTGTGTCAGTTTATTGTTTAAAATGGTCCGCAAATGTGCATTTCATATATGTAACACGTGACCTCTCTACGTCACTACGCATTTACGTGAGGTCGCGCCGGACCTAGACGAATGTTGTGGTTTAAAGTGCATATTTTTTATTTTTCTTGTCAAAAATGACAATCGTTTTGCTAGATAAGACCCTTATGCCTCGTTTGGGATTGTTTATAGTCCTTTTAAACTCAGTTGAAAAAAACTGTTAAGTGTTAAGTTAAGTGTTAAGTGTTGGTGTCTATTAAAGTCCATTAAAATGAGAAAAATTTCTAATTAAAAAAATGTTGCACTGGATGTAAAAATGATAACTGTGTCGGGAAAAAACTATCAAAAGCCATGTGTGACAGCACTGAGAATCCTTTTTCCCAGGATTCTCCTGTATTTTATCATTCTTTCCCGCTATCATCCTGTTTAAATATTTTCTCGTATTTCTTCAGTGTTTTTAATGTTTCTATAAAAAAATCCCACTGGGCGTATTTTTTTGGGATTGCAATTAAACTTAAACTTAAATTTAAATTATACATTGAAAAGATAAACCATTCTCTTCTAAATGAGAACAAATATCTTCTTGTATTTCTTAATGTTTTGTCTGCATATTTTTATAAAAAATATTTAGGTGGGTCCTGAGATAGATTATACCTGTCTAAGGGGCTGGACACACCAAAACTTTTAAACGCGGCTGAAAACGCTTTGAGGACGCCGAATACCAGCTGTTTTTCAGTTGAGTGCCAGCTTTCTTCAGCTGAGAGCCGGTTGGTTGCTGTTGTAATGTCCTGCCCCTCCTCCACTGTGATTGGGCGGCCGTGTGAGAACTGACATTGACGAGCGGAGCTTTTCTCACAAAGTTTAATCTCTTTCAACTCTGGACGCTCAGCGCCGAGCGCGGAAAAACCGCCGAGTGCCGGTTTTCAGCGCGGAAAAAACCCTCTAGCTGCTGGCTTATTTGAAAAACGCCGAGCTTCCATTGGAAACAATTGAAAACATGCGCCGGCCGCGGGCGTAAAAGCGTTGATGTGCACGCCCCCTAAGTGGGCGGTGGAATAAGGAGGGAGGTTAATGTCGGGCTGGAAAATTTCCCTTATTTTTATGTTGACAGGTTGCCCTATGTGTTAACCAGTCAATCAAGTCCATCTGCGTAACAAAATGTTTCATGCAACAGAGCTATGTTCATGTTTATATGTCCAATTTCAAAACAAATAAGGAGCAAAGATAAGTGCCTGGTCTTTGGAAACGCCATTTTGTACACAGCTTATTCACGTGTCAGCTCTATATAGTCTGATAAATTTGCTACTGCTTAGCTCTAGAGGTGCATGCATGTACCGGGAAGGCAAAAACTCACTCTTGAAATGCATACAGATCTGAAGCCATCGCTCTACCAAAATGTTGCTTGATTTGTCACTAGGCACATTTATGTAAAAACTCACTAAATGTAGGGACAAAATTGGCAATGCTGTTTACAGATAAGCCTTTACAAGAATACATAGTTAGGTTTAGGAATATTAAGTATAGTTGTTACTAAGTGTTTCAAACAAAACTTTTAACGATTCTGGTACCCTGCGTTTGTTGGCGAATCTGGTGACTATTTCTCCCTCAGAAGTGTTTGTTGCATCAGCCTTGGTAGCTTATAAACACAACTTTGCCCAGCAGACCAATGGAAACCTATTTGCCCTCATTTCACAGCATAGCACCCAACCAATTTGATTGTACCCGTTATTTTTCTGTGCAATATCAATTTTTGTCTGTGCTCAGTGAACGGGCTATGGACAGCCTATGGGCATGCTGTCCAGTGCTAAGACTAGATAAAACAGCAATACCTATAAAGTAATCCAAATGGCTATTAAACCGCTTTTCTGTTCCAGACCTAAGAGCCAGATGGAGCTCTGTACACACTGTACAAATGCTACACCCATTGGGACTACTGCCCAAACACACACACACATACACACATGCACACCTTTTGGGCAGGTGTCGGTGAAGTTACTGCCCCCGTATTCTCTCCTGCTGGGGGTCTCCACACTCCCCCTGCTGAGAAATCGGTCAAAATGCCAGCACAGTCCCACCTGGGAGAAGCCAACCCTGTGGCACCTGACGGCCCGGCGTCAGTGTCACGCCAGGCCCGAGGCATTCACCCCTGACGGGAACACAATGGCGTGCAGTCTGCCGGCAGACGCGGGCAGGTACAGATAATATTGTTAATCGTGCAGAATGGCAAACAGGCCTCTCAGGACAAAGAGGGATTGCGGCAGAGCTATTGGAGAATATCGCTTCTTCTATTTTTCACCGTTTCTCGCCGTTTAAGCACAGAAAATTTCATTTAGCTATTTTCCACCTCACAGCATCTATCAGCCAAGGTGTTTGGTTCTGATATACCGGAATAGAGAGTTTCGCCGTTTACAGCCGGGTATGAATCACGAGAAAAATACCCACACCCCCTCCCTCATCTCAGCCCTCATTCTTAATCTAACTCCGGCAACAATGAGTGCACATTGCTCCAAAATCTCAACATTGTTTCGCTTCTGTTTCCATTCGCCTGGATACCAGCAGATATACTACGGGAGTGCTTTGTAAAATGAGATAAGCACATTTCTTTCCCCTACAAGCGTGTTTAATTTCTCATATATTTTAAAGAGGCTAAATGGCCCCATCTGGGTTTGCAGAGCATCCTCTACTTATGTTTCATATTTCGTGTCGCATCCCATTAACATCGCATTAAAAAAAGAAAAGAAAGCTCCATCTTTTTATACGCACAATAAATAGATGTCCATATCCTAGGCAGTGATTCACAAAGCCATGTGGAAAAAAACCCCAGAGGGATTATGGGTGAGATCAACTTCTGTAAACTGTGCTGTTAAAACTTTTTAAAAAATTAGACGCTTAACTTATTTGTCGTCAAGGATGTTAGCTGGAAGTTTAATAAATTCAAGCATTGAAGTTGGCATCTTTAAAGTGCTTTCATAAGACTAAATAACCAAGGTTATCAAAAATAACGTTAACAATTATATTACCTACGCATAAAAGAAGAAAGGCGTCTTTTCATCTCCATGCAAAAGAGTGAAGAATTGAGTTTGTACATTGTTTCTGATGAAAAGGATAGAGCAGAGGCATCTACATTTGAGTGGATTGGAAGTACAAAGGAAGTGTTCTTTTAAAAAATATGCCATTGTCATAGTTGTTGTCTTTTGCAAAAAACAACAGTTGATTTAACAGATTGTCATATATTTAAAGATGCCATGTGGGACTTTTAAAGGATTTCTTTATAGAAATCAAGGCTTTGAACCGGTTCATGGAATGAAAACTAGAAACTTTTGATGTTTTCAAGGAACAGAAACGAAACCAGAAACTTTCAAAAAATATATGTTCTGAAACAGAAACGTTTAATTAAAATAATGGCAACCGGTTCATACCGTTATTTTTTTGGTTTAGTTTTTTGTTGAAAGTTGATCATTTGCACGCAACATGATCTCACAAAGTTCCGTGGGATAGTCACGGAATTTTGTGCTCATTTTTCCGTGGCATTCTCAGGGATCTCCGCATTTTTCCGTGGCCCTGCTACGGACTGTCTTTTTCTGTGGCATTCTCAAGGATTGGTTACTCAACTGCTTTTTCCTATTTTCAAACCATTTTCGCTTCGGTTTAGGGTTAGATTTGGTGTTTGCGTTAGTATGTCACTTTAACTATTGGTTTATACAATTTTTTCTGATTTATTTTTTTATATTTTCTAAACTTTAAACAATTGTTGCCTGGCGTTGGGGTTAGAGTTGGGTTTGGGTAGGGATGTCATTTCATGTAAATCTAACCCTAAACCGAAGCGAAAATGGTAAGAAAATAGGACAAAACAGTTGAGTAACCAATCCGTGAGAATGCCACGGAAAAAGACAGTCCGTAGCAGGGCCACGGAAAAATGCGAAGATCCGTGAGAATGCCACGGAAAAATGAGCACAAAATTCCGTGACTATGCCACGGAAATTCGTGAGATCAGGTTGTTTGCACGTGTTTCAAAGGCTTGCAAATGTTAACACTTGAGTGATTTTAAACAATTTAACCGCTAAAAGATGCTAAGCAATTTTCTGTATGCACATGCGGTTGAATGTGTCCGGTCCAACTCCGCCCTTCAAAGATCAGAACTCTTAATGTATAAACTTGAGAGAGTTGCGCTACTGTATCTCATACTGTAGTCTATCAAAATATATTTGACGAATAAGGCACTAAAAAACAACGTAATTTTCACTTTATATGGAGCGACTGTTTATGCTGCATCTTCTTCCCGAAGCGTTGTTTGGAATTCGTCCTCCGTCTGTGTGTGCGCGTGTTTAGGTGCACTCAACAAAATGTAGGCATGTCAGAATTACAGTTATGCCGCTTACATAATGTAGCCTTTTGATGACAAGATAGAGACTTGATATTTAATGTCCTAATGATCAGCCTACTTATTTGAATGTCCCACAGCTGACATGGAACGTTATTAACCTGTTCGGGAACTTAATTTTTTTGTTCCAACCGGTTCAGGAACGTCAATTTTAGGGTTGAACCGTAAATGTTAAATATACTGTTTCTGTTTGGAACAAACCAATTTGGAAAAAATTCTGGTTCAAAGCCCTGACAGAAATACAATATAATATACATTACTATAAATAACTGTTTTTATTACCTTAGAATGGGCCGTTTTTTTGCCCGAGTTTGCGAACTTAAAGCAAAGCACAGATGACAACAAGTTTACTCGCGACAGTGCAAGCTAGCATAAAGTTAAAGCTAATCTTTTACATTATAGCGGTGACGCTTGCAGACCAATCGGTGAACTACAATGTTTTCGCATCACGTTTTGGTATCAGCTCGGGTCGCTTGGAAACCCGACTGAGATGGTAGTAAAAAAAGTATCGGGTACTACGTACTGCACCCAGTGGAAAAGCCCCCAAAAGTTAGCCGGCCCAAACCGTGGGGTACTATGCAATGGAAAAGCGCCATAAATGTGATAATGCCACCCCTCAGGATCGCTTTGAGACATAGGTAGGTCCCAAAATACCACAATAAATGATTGCCCATACCGAAAGAGTATTTTCATACAAGGTGAAGCTTATTTACAGTGTATGAGAAGATAACCAAAGGTGATATATTTATACCACAGAGTAACGTGTTAGAAAGCATGCATTTATTTTTTATATTAAATTGTACATTCATATTATATATCCCCATACAGCATAAACTCTGAATGTCGATTTAGGATGTATGCATGCTGCCAAATAATATACCGTAGGAACAGGGTACTTGATGCCGGTAATTTACAGTATAAAACGCTTCTGTGGGTTGTATTTAGAGAATTGGTCATCATGACCTAAACGGTCGTACAGGTTGGAAGATAGGTTTGAATAAGGTCGCCTGAATCGTCTGTATCTCTTTAAGTGTTATTCTGTCAAAGCTGAGAGATGGGGACCCAGGCTCCTGCTGCTGGCAGACACCGTGGGCCGCAGATTGAGTGACAGCAGCAGCAGCCCTGGTACATCTGGGGTGTGATTGGAGCAGGGAGCTGAGCAGAGGATGTGTCACAGACAGCACTGCATCACAGAACCCCACTCTTTTACACCTGACAGCATCCATATTCATGCGCCTGGACTCCATCCTCTGCCAGACGCGGCGAGCGTAGCCTGCGCTCCCAATCAAAGACTAGAATGTGTTCTGCAGATGGCTGTTTGCTGTGATATTTTAGGTGTGAGGAACAGAAAGGCTGAGAAGTGAAGATTTTCTATTACTTATTGTTTTTAAAGGTATCTACCGCCATTGAGGTATGAATAAAAAGTGTTTATTAAAAAGCGTGCATTAAAACAAACAATAGAATGCTCTCTTCAATCTCAACTGTCTTACAATGTAACGTTTCTCCTTTCGGACAAATACACATGGCTAACAAGCTCACCGAACAAGGCAAGATTAGGAGTAAGGACCTCCAAAACACGTCTGCGCTGACCTTAAAAATGAAGAGCTTGGCGCAACATCTGGTTCATCAGCTGTATACTATGCATCAGCGGGCAGAGGGACACACTGGGACAGGTTT
Source organism: Misgurnus anguillicaudatus (assembly GCF_027580225.2). Taxonomy (NCBI): domain Eukaryota; kingdom Metazoa; phylum Chordata; class Actinopteri; order Cypriniformes; family Cobitidae; genus Misgurnus; species Misgurnus anguillicaudatus. The sequence goes on from NW_027395278.1 coordinate 460,687, forward strand.
GGCGGCTGCCTTTGACAGCAACAGTTAATTTCCAACATAATCAATTTATGTGGAGCTCCATAATAACCATCTGTGTGCTGCATCCGAGACCGAGTTTCCGAGGAACGTTTCTTTTCAAATGTCTCGGCCAGTATGAAGACAAGTCTAGTTTTACCATATGGATCTACAGTATATGGTCTGTGTGTGGGCTTCTTTCTATGTGCAAAACTTTCGAGGCATGTCCATGTCTTTGTAGTTCATACATGATGTATTCCCAGAATATAAGTTGGCAGCTGTGTTGTACCTCCGAGTCTATTGCTATCTGTAAGAAAATTTCCAAAAAATATTAATATATTATATTTCGGACCAACGCAATTTAGTGGCAAAAATAGAAACACCTCGCTGGTGCCGCCCTGGCCTTTAACAAGGTTACTCCTTATGGCAACTTCTGACACGCACCCTCTCCCTCACCTTTGGTGTCAAAATGTAGCGAGGAACGTGCCACTCACGTGATTACGGATTCACCTCCCTGAGCCAATTACACCAGGCCTGTCACGACTGAATGCAAAAAGACCCGAACACAGACAGAGACAGAACCGGCTGTGCGATGCAGGGTATGAATTTTGCACCGTGCCCTCTGACCCCGCACATGCTATAAAGTGGCAGGCATAGCAGGGTAACAGCTAACGTCTCAACATACTTCGACCTTTACCAGATATCAAAGGGTACACGAAACCCAGCCATGTGCGATTTAGAATGAATGTGTGATCGCAAGCCTCGTGCCAATTCATTTGACTCTCGGATACATTTTTGTTTGCATTTTTTGATAGCATGATCGATTACATTGAATGTAGAAAGGTGATCTAAAATGGTATACTGTCTAGTTCTGTTCCGGTTGATTTTTTAAAATGCTCCATGTTAGGTTGCGATTTCAACCCAGGTCTCCTTTCACAGTAAAGAAGGGAGGACAAAGCTTTAGACTATTATCTATACATTTGGTATCAATATGTACATATGTGGTACTGTGCACCCTGTGCACAAATTTGAACATCTGAGGTACTTATATGAACTCTTTAGGTGCAAAGGGTAATGCTAGGGACCAGTGTATAGAGAAGTACTAAGTGGCATGTGGCACTACCCATCATGCATTTAATTCCTATGGAGAAAAGCCTTTATATTAATGTATAACGTGAAAGCACAATTAATAGCTTTGAATTCAGTTCAGTCATTGCCAAGTGGAATAGCAACTGGGATTGAAATCAAATTCATCTCAAGCTCTACATTGTTGCTTTGCAGTTTTACCATGCAAACGCTCTTAATGACCTTGATGAACTTAGTATTTTAAGCCCCTTCAGGAGTTTCTTTACGATCTCTATGTTTTTGCCAATTTGACACACGGAGTGCCGTGTGTCCTTGTAAAGCGTGCAAACACGCTTTCCTTTCTCCTAATTGACATGCGAAGAATCCCGGCAGCTGGGAGGCTCTCTGTGAGCCCCAGCGCAACCCTGGCCACCTGGACATAATAGCCATCAGCTGCCACCATCACCAGAACGCTTTGTCGGCACCGCATTACAATATTCCCCCCTTTTATTTATCTCACAAGGACTGCTGCCATTGTCTGTCCTCTCCTGGCTGGGATAAAAGAGGAAAGATTACCGACATGCGAGACAAATTTTTGAAAGTTTCATTATCCGAACACTTTGCAAGTATCATACATGCATCATACTGTATACTGTCACTCATTCCTCTATGTTATGGAGGAATTATTGTCTCTGTATAAAAACATTGATTTTCTCTTCTGGCATTTACAACCTGACACATTTCCTCTTCATCTTTAATTCAGGAATCACTTTCGCTCTCCGCTTTCCAATCGGAATCCTTTGATTCCTTTCCTACTTCTCAATTCTTTATGGATCTCTGCATTTCAAAGAGCGCGCTTTCTTATTCAGAGGCTCATCGCAGGCCAAGTCTCCGAAAGAGACTGCCCATCTGAGGTTATCTGGTTTCAGCAGGGGTTTGCTACTTTCAATTCAGGTCGCCCTCAACCGCACAAGGGGACATAAAAGCCGGCATGGTCGCGTCTTGTGATCCCGGTAAGCCTTGCTGTTAAAAGGCTTGATCAGCCAGGCATCCACCTGGACCGTCTGACCCTGGCACAAGAGCCAGAAACACATGCAAATGCTGAAGAAGTAAACATGAGGAGAGATTGTGCTCGGTCTCGGTGCTTAACTAAGTCTATTAGAAACCCAACATGTTCAATTCTACTTTTTGAAGAAGGTTGTACACAATGTAGCTTTATTTATTTCCATGCATTTGGAAGACACTTTTACCAAAAATGGGTAACAATCTACAATTATCATGAATCAAACTGTGATTTTGGTTTTGATTTTTCTAGTTAAGCTACAAGAACACTTATAAAGCAGATTTCCTGAACGTAAACCCTTTTAATATCATGAATTGGCTTATTGGGCTCAGTTTTCTTTGCCGTGTTGATGCATTAACCTATTGTAATAGGGGGTTGGGATATAGCAATAGGATGGTCGTTTTAGTTTTCTTAAAATCATTTGAAAATAGTGTTCCTGTAGCTCAGTGATAAGCATTAAGTTAGCAGTGCTTCTGGGTTGTGGGTTCAATGCCAGGGAACACGCATAATGAATGTATACCTTAGAAATGCACTTAAAAGGTTTATACCACGGGTCTGTTGAATGCTTTATTCTGATTGGTTAATGTTCTATGGGTGTTGATTATTTTTCTGTAAACTGCACACCTAACTTATCAAATGTCTTAAAAATAGGCACCGGAGCAATGCTTTTGGTAATCGTGGCAGCGGAATAATTGACTCCGGTCATTTGAATTATTCGAAAATAATGCACACCCGTGGTGTGCGAGGGTCAGAGGGTTCAGGTGGATACCTGGCCAATCAAGCCTTTTAACAGCAAGGCTTACCAGGATCACAAGACGCAACCATGCCGACTTTTATATCCAGCTTGTGATGCTAAGGGCAAACTGAATTGAAAAGTAGCAAACCATGGGTGTGCATTTTCGAATAATTTACGTCCCATTGTCAATTATTTCTTGCCTATAGTTTACAAGAGTCAGCTTACAGTGTGTGTGTGATGCAAATTTTGTTGAAAAGTACACGGCTACAGTACGTACACCGCTGCATTTTTGTATGTGCGGGTTGCACTTGTGCATTTAATTTTCTTGCAGTAATTGGTTTATCCATAAGGTGTCAACTGTGCCCTGGGGAGCGTCGATTCACAAGGTAGTCGATGGAAAAACTGCATAACAAAATGGACCGGAACACGTACTAGCCACGCAGACAATAGAGGCCATATATGACTGTGCAAAGAGATCAGGAAGTACCGTATTTTCCAGACTGTAAAGGGCTCGTTATAGTTGTGCGTAGGTCCTACGGCGTAACTGCAACGGCGTAGGTTCCACGTCGCCTTTCATTTATACTTTTGCGTCGTAGTCCGCGTTGACATGCAACACACACGCAGACCGCTGGCAGTTACCACAGTTGCAGCGCGACCGTCAAAGAAGAAGAAACTTGAAAAGTTAACCCAGAAACGAAGAAGAAACAGCAACTTGTTGTGTATGATTTGAGAAGAACAGCAATGCTGGAAGTAAATAAACAGCGACTTTTGTTGCAGTTTGAGTTAAATCACCCCTCAACTTGGCTCATTTTCGTTTTCACCGTCGCAAACGGAAATACCTATGACGCAGTTTTTTTACCTGACAGGAGGGGCTCTGGTGGACCAATCACTGCGCTTGCGGTCCGCGTAAATCTGGCGCATTGTTAAAAATTTTGCGAGGTGCACCTCAGGCTACGCAGAGCTATGCACAGGCTACGGATAACCTACGATGTAGCTACGGCGTAGAGCTTAAGCATGACTATAAATCGGGCTTAAGTCACACTTTTTTCATTGTTTGGCTGGTCCTGCGACTTCTAGTCAGGCACGACTTGTAAGTCAGTATGAATTACTGTAATTTTGATATATATGAACCAAGAGACATCATTACGGTCTACAGCCGTGAGAGTCCGCTATATGATGATCCTGTATTTAAGCTTGTTCTGTTCATTTAGCCTATTCAGCCTTCCAGGTATGTTCAGTATGCTATTGTGTAAATAACTCATAATGTTACGTTAACATGTACGGACACATATTCAGCCTGCTGTTCTGTGTGCTATTGTTTAGTTGAATAACGCGCCTTTCCAAATTAAATGTCTGTTCTTTGGCTTGGATTTTGTTAAATAATTTTGTAAATAAATGCGACGTGTAGTCCATTGCGACTTATATATGTTTTGTTGTCTTCATGGCACTTTTTGATTGATGCGACTTATACTCCAGAGTGACTTATAGTCCGGAAAATAAATTTTCCTCATTTATACAAATGTACCATGAAAGAGTACAAAGATGTTTATATGAGTTTTAACTTGTGGCGTCACTTCTTTAGACCTTCTTAACTGCTCCTTACAGACCCCTGTAGGCCAGTATAGATATTACATGTGTCTAATGCCATTCGAGTCAAATTAAATATGCTTTGGGAGGATGTGCATTTGTACGTGTAAAAAATGAACTATTCCTACAGCTTAAGTCGCTTTGGATAAAATGCTAAAATGTTTTAATTCACGATCAAAAGACTTTGATAAGTACATTAGCATATCAAAGGTGCTAGTCTTAAAGCTAACTGCTAACTTAAACTAAAAGCCACAAAATTTGATGCCTGCACATCACTTGGTTGTACAATAAAGTAATTTTCAAACTGTTAGGGCTGATTGTTATCTTTTTGATGCGTATGTTGGCCTCTGTGTACACCTTTAACATGTGTTGACCCAAAGGCTATGGTGTGAAGTGCACATCTGGCTGGAGCGATGCCCGAATGGGATTTGCCTGGGGTGGGACACCAGCTGAGGGTGCACATATGAAGCCTGGCTATGGAAATGCTTTGTGTATTATGAATAAGGACCTTAATGGAGAGACTAACAGCTGCACTTCTCCTAAGCACAAGGCCATGCACTACCTTTAGACCAGCTGAGCATACACATCAGCTGCATTAAATGGGAAACGTGATGTTTGCTCTCATTTCATGCACAAGTGTAGTAAAAAAGAGCAGAGCGCATTGAAAACTGCTATTATGTTGGTGTGTGCATTTGTGGGAAATAATAATAAAGATGCTGTTTATTATATAGTAGATTGTGCGTCAATCTATTTAAACCTATTAAATGAACAAATAGGATGTGGCCGCTGAAAGGCGTAGTTTTACTTTCTTATCAAATGTACAGTCAATTTCCATCAATTCACAGAGAATTAATTGTGACCCTTATTGGCCGTTATTATATGTTTATTTGTATGTAGGCCTAATATTGCTGTTATACCACCCAATTATGGATTTCCAGTAACTTAAAAATGTATTCACAATCGCAACTGGAAGATTAAACTGCACTGAGCAACTCCTGGTCTTGCATTTTAAAAAATCGGTTAACTAATTTAACCATGGTTTGAAAATTTGACACATCAGAATTTTTATCAGTAAGGGGATTTCTAAGTGGTCTATTGACACAAAATTTCCATCAGATGTAGCCATAAAGCCAAATATTGAATTCATACAAAGAAATCAGAACATTTAAGTATACAAGTTGAGTCATAATAAATAAAGTGAAATTACACAGGGAATAAGTATTAAACACTTTATTTAATACTTTGTAGAAAAGCCTTTGTTGGTGATTACAGCTTCTAGATGCCTCTTGTATTCTTGTACTTAGAAATCCCCTTACTGATAAAAATGCTGATGTGTCAAATACTCATTTTCCCCGCTGTATGATGCAGCACTACATTATTATTCATTATCAACCACAACTGAATTGCATGTGGTCAGTGACTAAGAAGAAACATTTTAACTGCAAAAGTTCGCCCATCATATTCTAGGGTTCTGATAATCTTAACCACAACCATACACATCAACACTAATATATGCATAGTGCACGCGTGGCAACGTGTGGCTACCAACCGCAAATAAAAACCCACAGACACAAGGAGGCAGCCGGCATTCGCTGTGTTTGAGGAATTTGGGGATTTGATAATTTCCTGTTCTCTGAAAGGGATGGCAGCACCTGGTCGGCACAGCTGTACTTCATTTGGAGAGCAATTTGAACAGCGGAGAGGGAGGCAAGAGGAGCGCCTGCCTTGTCATTAAGGGCTGTAGAATGGCCTCTGTTTGTTAGACACATGGCACAGAGTTAATGCTTTTGAATGAGGAGACGGCCGCTGTTGATGCTGCCGTGAATTTCTCCTAAGTGTTGGCAACATCTAAAAAGCCACTCCAACAAAAAGAGAAAAATCGCATTTCCAATTTTTTTCCTTCACTGAACGTTTTGAACGTTAATTGTGAAATAACGTGCAAGCAGTTTCTGAATGAAGTCGGTAACATTGTGGTTCTTTAGTGCTCACTGCTCTCGTACATTTTACATTGATATATTGTTGCTTTGACATGCACGCAGAAATTCCACTGATCGTAAACACGATCTAAAAGAGGGGAACTGATTTCAAAACTACACCAACAAAGAAATATTGTCAGTTTGGTGGTTAGCTTCCCATCTCCCAGTATATGATGTAATTGATTTTGATGCACACATGTGCGTGGTGATGGGGGAGGCAAAGTATGATCAAAGGGGAGCTCTTTATCGCCACATCAGAGCTCCCCGCTGCATTTTGTATTCTACCAATCTGTCCAAACAGTCTGACAAATTCCTGTGATAGGGAGTTAAGTTATTTCCTCCTCTTTTATTCAGCCACAGATGGGGCTAGAAGTACTAAAGTGCGGCGCGAAAACACAGAACCGCAAAGGTGAAAAGAGCTACTGCAATATTGAGCGATTTGGAGGAATGTGGCAGACTGAAAGGATTTGAAGAGATTGTTTAAGTTTTAAAAAGTTAGATTATGTACAGTTTGGAAATCTGCATGCATTTTTGATGCATCTCATCACATTTCAGAGAAACACGATGAGATTTTGAAATATTACCATGCGTGCTTTTGATGTTAGTTGTTTTTCACATTTTTATGGTTTTGTATGCGGTTTGATGAACGTTATCTTTAAGACTCATAACCAAGAAGATTAATTAAAGGTGAAGTGTATTATTTATGCCCCACCTCTGTCTCCAAAGTTCAAAAGCAAAAAAAAATAGATGGACAACATAAGCAGCAAAATACAGCGGCTAAGATTAAATCGTACTAGCGAGCGTAGTAATAATGTAACGCATAAAAGAGGGTGCTAAGTTAAGCCAATGTCTGCTGACTGCACAGGGGTTGAAAAAAACCCTAGGAGAAAGAAACTCCAGGCTTTTTTGTCAGGAGGGAAAAGTCCTAGGAGGAAAAAAACCCTGATTTTTAGATTTTTCGACGGATTGAATGTCCAGGTTCATTTCCGTATACAGTATGCTTCACATATCTTAATGGCCAATGAAAAGTTGTGAAATCATGTCATCTGATTTTCACGTATATCCATTTGGTGTCAAAGCTGTCAATCACGCCGCGTATCTCCCGCCCGATGGAAGCATCTCACCGGTCTCGTGAAGTTTCATTGAAGCTCAGCACTGGATAGCGAATAAACATAGCCTGGTGAGACAATAGCCTCTTTCACACAGTAATTCTGGTAAATTACCATGAATTTACCAGAATGAATTTACCAGTAAATACAAAAATGTGCTGTTCACACACGCAGTGGCGTTCCGTTATTTTACCAGTAAGACATCATTCACACATCAGTATCAAAATACCGGTAAATTTGTTGAGAAAGCGGAAGTACCTGTAGCACGCGGCGAGCTCAGTGTTGTATTTGTAAACAATCCACGTCGTTCATAACCACGGTCCGTATTTTGTTGTTTTCACGTCTGTGGTAAACAGTCGCGAAGTTGCTCATGACCAAACAACATTGAATGAGACGACGTCAAACTGAAAATGCGTTTTTAACAACAGTTTGCACTTTAGGCTTCACAGAGGGCGTGCTAAGGACGTCGGCAATTCGGCGGTAAGCTGTTTTAAACAACTTTGGTGAAGAAATGTGGACGTAAACTTCAGGTGTGCTCAACTTTCAAGCAGCATGTGTGTGGAAACATCAGTAAACACTGCGGGGGTAAACGCGTCATCTGTATTAAAACGCTATGATTGGCATGAAGCTGTCATCACGGTCTGACGTCGTCCGTTCTAAATGCCGGTAACCCTATAATTTTCGTTCACACACAGCGCTTACCGGTAAATTACTGGTAATCTTACAACCTGTCTTACTGGTAAATTGGGAGCACTGATTTACCAGAAAGGTTCTGTTCACACATGACATGTTAACGGCAATTTACCAGTAAATTACCAGTAAAGACTGTATGTGTGAAAGGGACTATTGACTTTCCTTCATTGAGGTAAACGTTTCCCCCCTGACGCCAGACGTACGTCTAGGAGTGACAAAATTACAGTAGGACTGTGCAAACAAAGTATCTGTCTAGCATTACCATGTCAGTGTATTGATTTATTGTCCCTTCATAGTTTGCAAGAGACATTTAATAAATGTATAATTAATATTAAATAAACTAAGCGTAATTAATAAACTAAGACATAGGCTATTTAATAAACTGAGCGTATTCATCTGCCAATATGAAACGCAACTTGGCCATTTTAATTAATGATGGAAGAACACGTATCGACCACCGTTACTGTAAAATATGCACGTCTGTCCATTTAAACTCAATTTTGGTCAAATGTGGATTATATCATTACACTGGCAAGAATATGGTTACATGTAAAGATGCGGTACCAAGTATGACAACGCTACATTCAACTGCTTTTGAAATACAGTGTTTTTTTCATTTCCTGAAAAGTAACCATTTTGGACATACGTGAGTTTCATCTCTCTATAGATAGATAGATAGATAGATAGATAGATAGATAGATAGATAGATAGATAGATAGATAGATAGATAGATAGATAGATAGATAGATAGGAATAAGTAGGCTAAGTGCATCTGACATTTTTTGTAAATGAGCATTTTTTATGTTTAAGTTCAGTAATTTCACTTTAAAGACAATTGAAATGTTATTAGTCAGTAGTTAAATTGCTTTTTTCCACAAATGCCACTTTAATCATTTCAGTGGTATTTAACAAATTTGAATGTATTTTGCTGCAAAACCCTCTAAGTGCATTCAAGATTTTTGGGCAAAAACCTATAGACGTAGTACACATTTTAAAAAATGACTAATGGTAATTTCAATGTTAAGTCAATGTGAAGACATGTTGACACACGTCTGGAGGTCTTGTGCAATGAATGAGGCGTTTAGCGTGGTAGACGCGATTCCGCCTCATTCCCACATCTAGTTCGGCTTTCACACGCGAATGAAGCGAGTAAACTCAAAATGTTCAAGCGTCAAACTAGACGTGGTAGACGCGAATTTGATGCCTCAAACGCGGCTGGTGTGAACCCACGGTAAAGATGCAGCTAGAAACATTGTAAATGATTCGGAACCACACATTAGGGGGCGCTGTGATCCATGTCACTGCCACATTCTGGTTGCATTCAAGTCCTTAGTACTTACAAGGGACACAAGTTTAAATTTGATCCACATTTTGCACACCATCGTTCATCATCCATTTCATCTATCGTGCATTTAAAGGACTTATTGTTAAATAATAGACATGGCATATAGTGGATTCTGCCAACAAAGCAGCATTTCTGAATGACCTGATTGAGGCCAGTATTAAGCGGATTTGAAGTGAAGGAATTTGATGAACATATATCATTATCTCTTTTTTGACAGAGGTGGCATTGAGCGGCTTTTGCATATGGGCTACTTAATTGTTTTGTGCTTGCCATGCAAACACCCCCCGTCCACCATTGTTCAGTCTGATTCCAAATTAAAGTACCACTTTTTAGTGGTGGGTGATGCAAGTTCCCTTCCACATACGTGCAGCTGTCTTTATACGGTAGATAATAGCAATGGGAGACCATGGAGCCTCATCATGGGTTTTGCAGCCCCCTGAGGAGGCCAGTACAGCATGCTCATTGTTAATGGGGATGTTAGTGTGTCTGCAGGAAGTGTGGGGAGAGCCATCAGAGTTAGACAGGAAAGGGGGGAGTTTGCACCTGCCAGGTGGAGAAGAGTTGTAAAGCTCCATCACCAGGTTCCTTGAACTCAAAATAATGTGCTGCTACTCTGATGAATCAGATATACATCAGCGAGAGTCATGCGCTACATCTGCATTGTGTTACCGTACGACAGACGCATATTCACACCCCATATCCACACCTTCAGCTTTACTCATCTGCTCATTAGATCCGGTTCCATGCTCGTATCAGACATACAATCTGATTCTATGTTTATGTCCTTGTAACAATGACGTTAATGTGACGGTTTACCTAAAAATGAACAGCGTGTCATTAATTACTAACTCTCATGCTGTTATGACTTCCACAAATGAACGCAAGCTGGTTTGCCAGTTTGGTTAGTGTGGTTTGCTGTTTTGACTGTTATTTATGTGAGATTGAATAGGATTTGGGGGCAGTTGAGTGCTGCAATGGATACCCAAGAAAAAGATGTACATGGCCTTAATTCCCACAATTCCCAAATTTTCATTTTTTTATAAAATCAACGCATTAGAGACAAACAGGCAAACAAACAAACTATATCACAGCTGCGTGGAAACTTTGGCACATTTAAGCTTCATGTCGCACGGGCCTCACACAGGAGATGGAGATCTGGGTCGTAGAGGGCGTTTGGCTGCTCTCCGCCCTCCTGTCAGATGCCTTGCATCCAGACCGCGGATGTGTTCAAGTGTGTGCATGCGTGGCACGACCGTGGCCCGTCTGCAGCAGATGCGAGGCCCTCATGTCAGAATCAGGCAATGGCACGGCGGCACTGCGGAGCCCGATCATACCTCATTGAGCCGTTTCCCCCTTAGCAGATGGCGCGCTGCTGCGGGCGCTCCTCTTCCCGATAATTACCAGCCTTCGCCACAGATGGAAACGTCAGTCAGCCCTCACAGGTCCCGGTTCCTGCCATTGCCTCCGTCCACCGCCCCTCTCTACCTAGGCAAGGCACTGCCAACCTTCGCCATGTGCTTTGTGACTGCTGACTAGGCAGACAACAAAAGAGAGAAGGCAACTCATGAATATGCATGAGGAGACGATAGGTACAGCGGAAGGCCTCCGTGTGGTTTAGCCATTTCGGACGCTGGCTTACCATTTGGGCGATGAGTTTAAAACGTTTTGCCTTGGCTCTTTAGTAACGCTTAGTGCCTTTTAGCTTAACGCTTAATGTAAAAAACTTGAAAAGCGCAATACTCGTGCGTCGCTGGTTTGCGAGAGGCATATTTAGGAGATTAGGATAACTGTGTTTGCAAAATGGATTAATTCTAACAGATGCTGGGACAAACCCCCACTTATCTGTGATAAGGTGAGCAGATGTCCCAACTTGGCACAGGCATGCTAAGAGTTTTATTACTCTGCATCTAAAGTATCCCAGGAGATGCTCTACACAGCAGCCGCACATAATCTACCTTAGCTGAGAACAAGACTTCAGGGTTTGCGTTGTTGTTTGCCTTGCCAATGTAAGTATTTGTGCGAAAATGTTTATTGTGTTCAAAAGTTCAAGCAGATTAAGCCCAGCTAATGCTCTAGTGCAGAATTGATTTAATGCATATTATAGCATTGCAGTGTTAGCCAGAGCGATGAAAGATAACCTGAGAGATGGTTACTACTTTATGAATGTCATTCAATATTTGAATAATAAATGACTATATGTAAATGAAGAGCTCAGGTGCAAAAGCCGCTACATGCCACTTCCATCAGAAATGAGATAATCACTTTAAATCTGCTTAATCCTGGCATCAGTACATTCAGAAAAAGTACAAAATTTTACCTTTCATGTCGCTGGAGTGGTACCCTCAAAGGGTTATTTGGTACACTTTACTTAAAGGGGTGTTCGTAAGACTGATATGACACATTCATAATCATGACATGACACGTGCTGTGAACATGAAGGAGATTTTATGCACGTTTATGCCAACTGTCATTAAGTGTCGTTCATTCAATTATTTCATTTTTAATGCAAAGATGATATTGTTTGAGATGTCTTTGTTGTGAAAACTTGACATTCACCAATACATCATAACTTGTCATGACAACTTGACATTACCAAGACAGCATAACTGACCACTTTTTACCAGTGATACAAATTGAATTAGTAATTAATTTAGTAATTTAGTAATTTTCTTGACCTCAACTACAGTGGTACAAATATTATTTGTCCTTAAAAGTGTTAATACTCTGTCAAATAGTTTTATAACAACATCATGAATATTCTTTAGTTCATAATGTTTTTTTTAAGTTTCCTCTTTGTGTTTCACAAATAAAATCAATCATTCAATAAAAATAATAATTAAAATTGATAAAATTATATTTTATTGCACTTGGAGACTGATTTACCTAAAATTAAATGAAAACCGTACAATAATAAGTTAAGCCATGCAGCGTTGGGTCCATATCGCTGCAAAGTTAACTGCATTAAATTAAATTAAATTAATTAATTGTTTTTTTCTGACCTCTCTATGTGGGGAAGTACAAGTTCTGTTAGTTGTCAGTTTTTTATGTATTGTGCACATACATAAAGTTACACATAATATTTTGATCTGTCTGTTGCATTTTGTTAAGGTATTTAAAATTATTTGACATTGTATTAACACTTAATGCCATTTAAATGACAGTTTAATGTAATGTTAACCCATAAAACTAGGTAGATTCTTAAGTTTGATAATTATTCATGTTTATGACAGATTTATGACAAGTTGTGATGTATTGGTTTATGTTAAGTTGTCATAACAAAGACATCTCAAACAGTCATTAAAAATTACATAATTGAACAAATGACACTTAATGAAAATTGTCATAAATGTGCATAAAATCTCTTTCATGTTCATGACATGTGTCATGTCATGATTATAAAGGTGTCATGTCAGTCTTATGAACAACCCTTTAAGTAAAGTGTTACCGTTCATTTTCGTACCTTTATGGGTATACAACACATTGAAACGTTGAACTTTTTTGGGTACCATATTATACCCTAAGGACCTTTTGTGTACCTTAAGGAATAATTTTGTACCAGTTAATTTTTTTAATTTACAGTTAACTGTACATTTATAGGTACACAATAGGTCCTTAAGGTAATGTATCCAGTTTTGTACCTTTTTAATGACAGTATAGAACGATTTTTCAGCAAAAAAGAATAGAAAAAACAGCAGTGTGCGAACGTTGTCAAGATGCAAGAGCTTTTGACCCAGCTAAAAGTGGTTTACCAAATGTATTAGAATATTGAACAAATTTCTGGGCCTTTTACATTTATTTAGAAAGGTGACTGGATACTTATTAGAAGTGGAGATTTTTGCACTTAAAGGGTTTTGCAGCAAAAGATATTCAAATACGTTAAATATCAAAAAAAGGTGACATTTGTGAAAATAAGGCATTTCAATTACTGACTAATAACCTTTTCTTAGTCATTAAAGTGAAATTACTCAACATAAACATAAGAGACTGATAAAAAATACTTATTTATTTAAAGGGGCATTGTGTAATTTTTAGAAGGATCTCTTGACAGAAATGCAAAATGATATACAAAACTATATGATCAGGGGTGTATAAAGACCTTTTTATAATGAACCGTTATGTTTTTATTACCTTAGAATGAGATGTTTTTATATACATACACCGAAGGTCCCCTTACATGGAAGTCGCCATTTTGTGTAGCCATGTTTCTACAGAAGCCCTTAACGGACAAACTTTTTTACTAAGATGTCTCCGACGATGACATGTTTATCCCGTGGTGGCTAATGTAGATTCTCTATGCGTTTCAAAAGTGAAGGGTGAGCAGTGGACTAAGTCGTTGGTTGCAATGCACAACCTCACCACTAGATGCCACAAAAATATACACACTGCACCTTTAAATACCCATTTTAAGAAAACATGTCAGATAGAGGGTTTTACACTTGAGCTCTTCAAATATAGCCATATATATATAATATCATATAATCCATGTAACATTTTAAAAAAATCATTGACATTGACAATCAAATAGACATTGAAAGACTATCTGTTAATCCAAATTCAGAATTTTAATAGGCCTAAACCTATTTTTAAGTATTCACAGATCAATGCAACTAAATTATGAACACTAAATAATGTGTATGATATATCTGGCAGCCACCTGGCATCTGAAGTGATCTAACACAATGAGAAAAATGAACACGCCATGAAGACTAATAAACATAATGGTTCTGAATTTATGAGGTGTACCCACCGAGAGCTGATCAATGCAAGCTTCACTTGCTATGGAAAACAACAGAAAAAGTGGAAATGACTCATAGATGGCATGTATGAAGATAATTCACAGTACGTTCAGGTGAGGCGCTGTGTACTGTGCCATTGCATACTGCTGCAGTGTGGTTGCAGCACATACAGTAGGTGTTGATGCAGACGCCCCTGGAAAACTATTAGCATCACACTAAGGCTGAGTCACCTAATACAGTGTAGCAAACCAGACCCTTCAAGAAGATTGACTAAAATTCAACAAGATGCAGATATAATCTAGTTTATGCTGATGAAACACCTCTTTTGATTTGCATGTGAATACTACTTTCTTTAATACGGTAAATCATTTATATGGGACCACCCAACAATATTATTTAGATTAGCCAATGATGCCCCCCCAAAAGCTTTACTATTTACAACTTTTATACTTACATAATACAAAAACACAAAATAGTTTAGTAAGTACACTCTCAGAAATAAAAGTACAAGAAGGTACAAAAGTTTTCACTGGGGCACTACTTTTAAAAAAATACACCTTTGTAACTAAAAGGTGCATAAGGTACTCATTGGTACTATAGAGGTAAATACTGGTGTTGCATAACTGTACATAATTAGTACCGTCTTTAAAGGTACCATCCAAGTGACTTTTTTCTGAGAGTAGTGACTATTCAAACTATTGTGATCTTTAATTCATAAAATGGGTTAGATCACTGTAACGTGTTTTTAAGACTGAATTTATTCTTCATCTAACAACACAGGCTCATGTATAATTTTATTCAACAGAATTTCAAGGTACAAATCCTGCTTTAAAAACAGCACGCCGGTACGTAAAACAGTTTAGCAAACAAACCTGCCGAGTGACAACTGATGCAACACGTTAGCAACACGCATTAAAGCGAGAACACAAGATGCCATTGGTAGAACCTGTTCAATTCATGCCCCTCCTCAAAGATGTAACCATATTACATCAAATATCCTGGGGCATTACAGGTTCATTCAAAATTCACGCCTTTTTGAGATCCAACAAAGTTGCATCAGCATATTCATGCATTATTTATGACCTGATTCTAATAGCGATGCTACTAGTTATTTTTATAACCGCTTCATTCAGGTGATATGATCACTTGTAGTTGTCTGTAAACTGATATGGTGAATATGATGAAAAAAGAAGTAGGAAGTGGCATCCAGTTTTGGAGATAAAAATGTGATCCTATCTGTGAAATCGAATTATGCATTAAAGTTTGATTTCAATTATGAATAGCTAAGTCTTTATCTTTACAGAATAAAACTGAAATAACAGCCTCATGCAAAGGATTCTGGGAAAGAAAATCTTAAGGAAAAAACGAAAAATTTTGATGAGGATTTCTGGATCCCAGAATGCTTTGCATGAGGCTATTATTTTATAGTTTTATTCTGTAAAGACAAAGACTTGTTAAAGTGACACTCCACTTTTTTAGAAAATAGACTAAAATATCGAAACTCTTTAGTCATTTTTGAGTGCAATGCTAATGGTCTCATCAGATTCAATGGATTATGCTAATATGTTATGTTTAACTCTAAGGGAGCTGTAAAATGAGCATATTTTCAAAAAAAAGAAAAAGAAATGGAGTGTCCCTTTAATGTTTAATGTCCATTTAAAATTTTTTGCATTTTTATTACAATTTTATTATGGTTTTTCACCTAATCAAATTGTCAGCTGGGTCAGTGACAAAAACGGTTTAGCAGAGAAATTCAATTTTTTTTTTAAAAACTTACATTATTAAAAGCATGCATTTGGTATATATTAATTCACATAGTGTATTTATGTTAATTTTATGCAATAAAAAATTACATTTGCACCATTTTTATGAAAGTTAAGACTAAAGGGACCTGAAAATGTCAAATTCTGTAACCGCCAGTTGTGCCAAAGAATGAGAAATATTAAATATTTTATCCACCTTGATGGCATGTAAGCGTAATCATCAAAAATAAAATGTAATAGTTATGTCTAAATATAAATTTTAATGTGTTTTTGTAATTATTGTCCTGACATATGTTGAAAACAGCTCTTTTTTCTAAATATTCCTTGACAAATTATGTAAAAATTAAAAAAATCATATTACACTAAACTAGATAAACCACATTTTTTATGAATATATTTAAAAATACTAGTTACACCAATTGACACAGACTGGTTTCACCACATTAACATTTTTGCAATTATCCCCCAAATATTCTTTCAAAATAAAAAAACAGAAATTTTAGATTTGCTCATCATAAAGAGAATGTATGCAAGTAATCTGCAAATTTATTTTGAAATTTTAACCCTTTTACATTTAATGGAACCATAAATACGACACAAAATAATTAACGTCACGTCATTGACCCATCTATTAATAGGACCTTCCTCAGCACAAGGCCCTGAAATGTGTCGCATGCCTTTCAATCGTTATTCCACTGTATTTGCACTTAAATAGATTTTTACATGACTGTTTAGCTCTGTTACCATACAATATCATACATTATACATATTTATGTAAATATATGAAGTGTTGCAAAGAGATGCAGCATGTATGCAATATATCAGGATGGGATGATGTGTTCTGTGTTCCTCTAATAGCTCCATTGGAGCCTCATTTTGATTCCCACCCCATTATGCAGATTGTATGAGTTCAGATGGTGAATATAAGTGCAAAGGCCACAGTCCTCCTTTAAGCCTGGCAGAAATTTGCACTTAAAAGCCATTTGTTGCAGACAATAGCACAGGTGCAATGTCCTTGACAACGCTTCATTTTCTCCTGTGAGGCAGAAAGTTGGAGTCACACCTGTTTGGTCTTGTGTTCCCTCTCGGTCTCGTTCTTTCTCGCTCTTTGGCATGAAAGAGAGAGAGAGAAATGTATATTGCTCTCTATTTTTGCCTTGTTAAATGAACAGTGGTGGTCACATGGGACAGTGATTTTTCAGATTTGATATCAACTACTGAACTGGTGGATACGAGACAAATTCGGAGGTTTAAATGTATACCTTACCTCTATGCGTTCCAGTCAATCACACTTCACACTACATTAAAAATATATTTTTGTTTGAATTTAGTAATACAACTTAAAGACTTTGTTTAATATCATTTTATGCAAGAAAATCCTGATCAACACTAGACTAACACACTAGCTGTGTCCCAATTCGAAGGCTGCAACCTTCAAAGCACGCGACCTCAGAAGGCAAGCACTCAGTCTTTGAAGGTCGCAGCCTCTGAAGTCCACAAAGAGAACTGAAATGAAACGGTCTAGCCTATGGAGGATCCATAGTTTGAGTCACCTGCTGTCAGCAGGACACAGCGGAGACGTTTCTGACGTATTAAAATAAATATGGAACCAGAAAAATATTAATTCTATTTTAGAAAATATGACACATTAATGTAGATTAAACTAACCAACAGTATATTAAATTAATCAACCTTATAAACTTTTTTCTGCTAAATACACTTTTATTTAATTAAGGTTTTAAATGGTTATTTAAAAAATATCTATCCGTTATATTCAGCCGTGAGCTGTGAATATCCGGCAGTAAATTTCGTAATAGCCTATAGGCTGTAAGGGAACCTTTTGTTCTATCCTTAGCAGCACGGAGAAATAAGGACACATTTAAAGGCTTTATTTTAAGCAGCCTTCGAATTGGTACTAGTCTTATAATACGTTATTTGAAGGTCACAGCCTTCGAATTGGGACACAGCTACTGTGTTTACATTAGTTTAAGTGCTGGTGGATTGACCTCTGCTTTAATCTATAATTCCCTTTTAAACCATACTTTTATGATATAGATTATCTGCTCCCGAGTATGTCTCATATAGACTAGATTTACACAATAGGGATGTACACGAATGCCCAAATATTCAATCTGCAATAATAATTTGAATAGAAAAATTGCTATTGGAATATTTCTTTTGTTTGAATGCCCCACTGCAGGGTTAAGGGTACTGCTCACGTAATGCTTTTTAAATGGACATTCCACTTTTTTTTGAAAATATGTTTATTTTCCAACTTCCCTAAAGTTAAAAATTGATTCTTACCGTTTTGGAATCCATTCAGCTGATCTTAAGGTCTGGCAATAGCACTTTTAGCATAGCTTAGCACAATCTATTGAATCTGATTAGACCATTAGCATCGCGCTAAAAATAACCAAAGAGTTTCGATATTTTCCTATTTAAAACTTGACTCTTCTGTAGTTACATCGTGTACTAAGATCGACAGAAAATTAAAATCTGCGATTTTCTGAGATGGCAGACTAATTTAAATATGTAAATATGAGTTTTAACGCCGGGTTGTCTGTATTTGTCCATTGGTTCATGCGTTTTTTTTTAGACGTGCTCTGCCGCATCACAGACTTGCTTGATGCTAAAATAGTTAGAAAGATATAAAGTTTAGGACCTGATTGATGTTAAAAGAGTTTTTAATTAAACGCATCAAGACTCGAAAACAATCTTCCTTATGCTAATAGACACATCTGAAGCATGCACATAAATGCGTGACCCTGATATATGCATTCATAGAAAAAATACAGTTTTAAAAATATATGTTTTGACAAGAATTTACACATATATAATCTGTTATGTCTTAAGTAAAAATATCTGATGTGAAACATTATATTAGATTGCATTCCAGTATATCATAAAACTGTATGGGCTCTATCTTACAATCTGCGTAATGCAGCACAAAGTGTGACGCAAGTGTATTTTGCTAGTTTCGACCCGGCGCAATTATAATTTTCACATTTAGCGCCACATTGTTTAAATAGCAAATGCATTTGCGCCCATGTTTGCGCCCATGGGCGTTCTGATTAAAAACGAGGTGTGTTCAGGTGCAATCTTGGCGCGTTGCTATTTTGAGGCAACTAAAATAGACTACGCCATTGACCAACAAAAACCTGGTCTAAAGTTAATGTTTTTTGTTATTTAAAGAGCGCGTTAGTAATATGCGCCTATAAACGGAACGACAACGCAGGTTTGCTTATCACATATGAATGCTCAGCAGCACAAAAACGCTTTTCAAATATGAAAAGATTAAAGGATTGAATGTAAAAGATTATTATTGAGTCTCTTGGACATAAATGAGGACCAATTATGAGACGTTAGAAGGCGCAAAGAGCTGCTTCACCTGTGGTAAGTAAATAAATGCTTTGCTTTAAACAAATGCATCTGTTTTTAAATGTTTTTTAAATGCTACCCCACAGATTTATTGTATATGATGACTCTGTACCTGTGGATATGGTGAGATGAGAAAGATTTTAAGAAAAGCTTTTTTAAAATCCCATATGACACTGTCCCAGTGCTGAAACGCTGCTCTCCGCACGTTTGTAAATTCTTTATCTCTTGTTTGTTACAAATAAAGTATTTTTACAGTACAAACCTTTTCTTGCATATTTGCAAATTATTTTATGAGATTACAATGATTATGTACGATATCAATACATTTACAGCAATTAAAAGCCTGCTATTTTTACTTCTATGACTGAAAGAAAACGGCTTTTAAAAGTGTAGTACAGCTGGTATATAATAAATTTTAAGTTTATTAATGAAGAGACACTATAAAGCCATTAAACCTCAGGTGGTGTTGCTAACCCAAATTTGACCTTCAGGTTGAACTGGTTACAGACATGAAACTCTTTGCGCTCCTAATCTCTTCATCACAAAGTATTTTGCACTGTTAGCCTTTAGGCTCACATCACTGGGTATCTGCTGAAATATATATGATATTATGTATGTTGTTCTGAGATTGCAATTTTATATTCATGTTTGGTTTCATTTTAAGGTCATGGTGCGATGAGTAAAAAGGTCTCATTTCTATAAGTCTAAGATAAGATGGATCAAGGTTTTAGAACTTAGGATAAAATATGCATTTCTTGTAGAGGTGGGGTTTTGCCAGATACTTCTGGCTAGTTTGACCAGGTGCTCTTTAGTATCACTTGGCACAGGTCAAACTGGATTTTGACCAGGTGTAGGGGAGAGCGGGGTATGTTGTCACACTTTTCACACTGTCTAACATTTACTGAGCACCATACATCAAAATGGTATAAATCTCATACCAAATGAAAGAAGGAAGTCTTGGGCACATATGTTGTATTCATAACATCTTTATATCTTATCTCATTACAGAGTTGTAGACTGTTGAATAGTGACTGTGCACTTGTGACAATTTGCCCCATCGGAGGGTAAGTTGTCACACTAGGGCGGGTAAGTTGTCACACTAGATTATCTAAAAATAAGAACACAACTACTTAATTGTGAATATTGATTTTAATTTTTAAACTCAAACCAAACTGGAAATATAAACATCCGTGCCTGGAGAATCTGGAAAAACAATTATTTCAATCCAAATAATGCACATTTCAATTAAGTGGCAAGACCACTTTACTTTGAACTTTGGTTCAAATGTTCTATGGCTTTCACATAAAACCAGATAACTGAATGGAACGCTGCAGATAACTTGCTTAACTTAACATGTTTAACCTCTGAACAAAACAGATGCCCTGTATGACTAATAGGACTCATCTCCAGAATCACAATTCTGACACACATAAATTGCCTGGCCTGAGGTGCAAGCATCATGGGCCCAATTGTTGCATTTTACACATTTTACCCAGGTCTCCTTTGGACGACTCTTTGAAAATGGCTCTACACAGACGAGGCAGAAGCACTCTTCATCATCTGATGATGACTCTTGCATGATTTTTCTTCTTTTAGCTGCCTTGTTTTTCATAGGTCCAGATTTCTGCTTCCCTTTCTTTTGAAACAGCTTTTTGCTAGATTGAGGCTTATTCTTTTCTATATCATGTTTTCTGAGCATGTTCGATGTGTTTGTTTGTACAGGGGCAAGTTGTCAGATGTGACGACTTGCCCCAAAGTCATTGAGACAACTTGCCCCATACTTACTTGTGTGCTAATGTTGTCTAAATCTCAAGTTTAGCTCATCATATCACTTTAGCTAAAGTATCAAAAGACACTTTACGGTCTCCTCTATTTTGTGCAAAATAATCATTTTAAACATTCACACCTAACAAAGTTGTATTGCATAAAATGTAAAGTGATTTTTTTTTACTTTTTAAGCAGAAAAATAAGAAAATTGTGCTAACCTCAGATTACAGTGATCTTGACCACATGTGAACAGGAAGTTGACTATAGAAGAAGAAGTCACATAAAGTGGCTATTTGATTTTTGAGATAGAGCCTCTAGTGTT
Organism: Misgurnus anguillicaudatus; assembly: GCF_027580225.2. Taxonomy (NCBI): domain Eukaryota; kingdom Metazoa; phylum Chordata; class Actinopteri; order Cypriniformes; family Cobitidae; genus Misgurnus; species Misgurnus anguillicaudatus. The sequence goes on from NW_027395278.1 coordinate 482,221, forward strand.
GGAGTTATTAACAGTGTGACAACTTACCCGTGTGACAACTTACCCCGCTCTCCCCTACTTTAGTATCACTTGGTACAGGTCAAACTGGGTTTTTATGTCTTTGTCTCAAGCTGTGTATAAAAGGTGGCCTGGCAAAATGTTCTGGGAGGCATCCTGTAACCAGGAGCTCCCACACTCTGTGTGTATTCAAACCTTATGGAGCCATTCTGTACCCAGAAGCTCCCACACTCTGTGTGTATTCAAACATCATGAAAGAAACCTTTAACAAGAATCTTCCTACACCACTTTATGTGTATTATATTCATGATAGAAGTACTCTGTAGCCAGAGTGTCTATTGCCAGGTATGACTTTGTAACTTTTGCAACTGTTGATCATTTTAATTGGAATTGAATCATATTCTGTATTATATGATATTCTTTAAGCTGGAACCTGCCTGGTATAATAAATTGTTATAATTGATTCATTTTAATTCTTCTGAAAATGTATTGATTTATTTTAATTCTTTCAGAAATTATTATGACTAGTAGATTAGAAGGAGTCTGGTATTACCGCAAGATTATTCTGTCAGGATATGATCACACTGGGGTTTTGATGGTCGAATGGAGCATGGGGCACATTCATTAAAACTCTCAGATTTATGTCTATCACCTGCCTTAGCAAGTTGCATGAGCGCTAAACTAAAGTAACAATTTTTATGATCGGAGCAAGCATGGAGCGGCCAGACATAAAAATATTAGTTTTCCCGGCAACCTCTGACTAAGATCAGACTGACAATTTTGTGTCCGTGAGATATACGCAACGGCCGGCGTATACTCTGTGCGATACCGGGTCCCTAATGAACGAATAACTAAGACTATGGGAATTTATAAATAATCAAATATCTAAATTATGATCAACAGATAATTGGAATAATACACTAAATTCTTACTTTATTAAATTGGAGTCAGATTATAATTTAACCACAGAGATCAGAGAAATAAATTAAATAAATATTATTCTTCTAGAAGCGCTACGGAAGGAAAGAACATGTGATCCCTTCACCACGCCATTGGATACCTTCGTTGGGCCGATGGGTGGCGTCTTACAAAAGTTTTTATCCAAAAAAAATAACATTTTCAATAAAAATGAAAACAACACAATTTTTTTACACTATTCTTAAACTGGGGGTTTTCTTCCTCCGCTTAGTTTTCAGTTTACAAAGTCCGTCATCTAAATAGGGATTAGACATAGCACCAGCGCAACTGGCTTTTAAAGGGGATGAGAGCTAAGACTCTCTTTGGTTTATTACACGTTATGCCCAAAACACACCATTACTCATTACTAGAATGGGTACAACGCTTTTCGACCTTGCGCTCGGCGCACAAACCATTTTTCCCGTCGTCAAATTAGCAAAACTGGCATCGGACACGCCCATTTAGACCGCGTGCCGTGCACTTTAGACAATGCGCTTAGATCGTTAAAATAGGGCCCGACGTGTCTCAATGTCAATCAAACAATAAAGAAAAGAAAAATGTGAGACAAACACACACACACACACGCACACACACACACACACACACACACACACACACACACACACACACACACACACACACACACACACACACACACACACACACACACACACACACACACACACACACACACACACACACACACACACACACACACACACACACACACACACGCACGCACACAGTCAGGCATACATGGTTTATTGGGACTTTCCATAGACGCAATGCATTTTATACTGTCCAAACTGTTATATTTTATTCCCCTAACCTACTCCAATCCCTAACCCCAATGTCACAAAAACCTGTTGCCAGTCTTTACTCTATGAAAAACTTCCATTTAGTATGTTTTTTTAGTGTTTCAGTTTATGGGGACACTTCCTGTGGTAATGGTAATAGAGACAGAGCGCAGTTATGCAAATTTGAAAACCACGCCCACCGGGGGGGAACGCAATCCAACCGTCTCCATTGACTTTGTATTGCGAGAAGCCGCCTCCTTGTCATTTATGGCTTATAACAAAAAACTGAATAATGCCTAAAAGCTGCTGTGTGACAATATGTACAGCTAACAAGCCAAAGAACCCAGAAATAAGTTTTTATAAGCTGTCGAGCCGTAAAACCCAGCCTTTAAGGAGAATAAAGTGGATCGCCGACTACGTTTCCCCCTATTGGACGCAGTTCTACTAATAGAAGTACTATGAAAAGTTGACTGTATCCATTTTTGTAACGCTCGTTTTTTGGGGTCGACAGCTTATAAAAACTTATTTACAGATTAAACTTAAATACAGAATAATACATAAAAGCTGATGTGACAAGGTGTACATCTAACAAGCCAAAAAAAAAAAAAAAACATTTTTATGAGCTGTCGACTTCAAAAAACGAGCGTTTAAAGACACAGAAATGGAAACAGGCAACTTTTCATAGTACTCCTATTAGTAAAACTGCGTCCAATAGGGGGAAACGTAGTCGGCGATCCACTTTATTCTCCTTAAAGACTGGGTTTTACGGCTCGACAGCTTATAAAAACTTATTTCTGGGTTCTTTGGCTTGTTAGCTGTACATATTGTCACACAGCAGCTTTTAGGCATTATTCAGTTTTTTGTTATAAGCCAGAAATGATAAGGAGGCGGCCTCTCGCAATACAAAGTCAATGGAGACGGTTGGATTGCTTTCCCCCCCGGTGGGCGTGGTTTTCAGGTTGTGACGCGCTGCGCTCTGTCTCTATAGCATAGATAACATGTCATTATACACTATTTATGTCCCCGTAAACCACATTTGCAAACCCCCCCCCCCCCCACACATATATTGCTGTAATTGCCTCCATAGGCCTCGTGCCTCTGAAAAATACATAAAACTTCATTATGTCAATCAATTATGTCTTAATTACCGTCATTTAAATAAACAAATGTTTGAATATTTGTTTTTTAAAGCTCAAATACTCAAATATTATATTACTGAAAAATGCCCATCCCTAATTAACACCCTCTATGTTTCTTATAGAGTCGATTAACCCACTGTGTTTACATTAATTCAAGTGCTGGTGTTTGACTCCATGCCACCAGAGCAGTAGGATTGACCTCTGCTTCAATCTGCTGTCCGATAAAATCATCATTTGCCTTAAAACCATATTTTTATGATGTAGATTAATTGCTCCCCAGTATGTCTGCAGAATCTTGCTTTTGACAGATTAATATCCGGCCATATGCTATTTGCGGCTTTTTAAAGCTGGGATGTGATTTCATTACGAGACTCTGTAATAGCAGGACTCCGACTCACTCACATTGATTAATAGCCATCGATTCACTTTAGCTGAGATTATAAACGCAGTTAATCTTAAAATCATCAACAATAGAGACACTTTCATATGGATTATAATAAGCAAATCCTTGCATTTATATTGAAAGTTCTCTGATCTTTGGCCTTATGAAGGTTGCTTAAAGATTTGATCCCTATAAGGTTTATAATCCTACTGAATGTTTGATGTTTTTTGCCTTTTATTATTATTAAAATGCCTGAATGGTATAACGTGTAATATGAATAGAATTAATCCTTGTCTTAAATTGAAAATCATATCCCAATACATGTCATCATTGCAAAATTATTCCCCAATATATAATTTTTTATTTCAACAATTTATTAAGTTTAACCTGCTGCTGGTAGAGATGCTAATTTATTAAACGCATCTTTGGGTCATATTTAAGGGGGTGTGGACTACTTAAACAACCGTATGGGTTGGAGGATACTACTGGCCTACATGCATAGTATATCTTTTTTAGTCTTTTTGTGGATCCATGTAAACGTGGATCATTTTGACTAAAATTTTTTGTGTGTATGTGATATTTAACAAAAATGTTAAAGGAATATTCCATTTCTTAAAAGAAAAATCCAGATAATTTACTCACCACCATGTCATCTAAAATGTTGATGTCTTTCTTTGTTCAGTCGAGAAGAAATTATGTTTTTTGAGGAAAACATTGCAGGATTTTTCTCATTTTAATGGACTTTAATAGAGCCCAACATTTAATACTTAACTCAACACTTAACAGTTTTTTTCAACGGAGTTTCAAAGGACTATAAATGATCCCAAACGAGGCATAAGGGTCTTATCTAGCGAAACGATTGTCATTTTTTACAATAAAAATAAAAATATGCTCTTTTAAACCACAACTTTTCGTCTAGGTCCGGTCCAAGCGCAACCTAACGTAAATGCGTAGTGACGTAGGGAGGTCACGTGTTACATATATAAAACGCAAATTTGCGGACCATTTTAAACAATAAACTGACACAAAGACATTAATTAGTATCAGTTGACATACAACAACGTAGGAACGGTCCTCTTTCACCACACTTGTAAACACTGGGGCGGAGTTTCGCGTTCGTCCTCTGTGACCTCTTGACGTCATGACGTATTGCGTGGGGTCACGCTGACGCATCACGACTGGATCTAAACGAGAAGTTGTGGTTTTAAAGTGGATATTTTTTATTTTTCTTGTCAAAAATGACAATCTTTTCGCTAGATAAGACCCTTATGCCTCGTTTGGGATCGTTTATAGTCATTTGAAAGTGAAAGTGTTGAGTTAAGTATTAAATGTTGGGCTCTATTAAAGTCCATTAAAATGAGAAAAATCCTGCAATGTTTTCCTCAAAAAACATAATTTCTTCTCGACTGAACAAAGAAAGACATCAACATTTTGGATGACATGGTGGTGAGTCAATTATCTGGATTTTTCTTTTAAGAAAATGGAATATTCCTTTAAGAAAAAGTTTTTTTTACTGCATCATTGTCATTTAAACATACAACATTTACCAGCATTAACATACTGTAGTATGAAAAAGTGAGGAAAAAAGCTAGGTGACCTTGTTACCAGTCGGGCTGAGTTGGACAGGCTGGTAGGAGGTTCGTGTCTACGGGGAAGGACAGACAGATGCTCACTCTTTTTCCCAGGGTGAGACATCTCGCCCGGCACAGGCAGCAGACAATCTGGCCCTAGCAGCTGTAACCCTAATGATCACTGGTGGCGCTGCACCTGACCAGCTTAATGCTGGCCCAGCCCGCACGCACCCCCGGCCCGCCAGTCTCCTCTTTGACCTACAGCAGTTCCAAACTCTGTGAAAAAACAGACAGACACAGATCAGCGCTGTAATATGGTGCTCCTGTGCACAGGCATGTGGAGTGAGGAAAGGGAAGGTAAAATAGAACGAGGGTCCCCTCCCTACGGATCCTCCATGATCCTCTCTGAGCTGTTTATCGGAACGCTCCCATACTGCTCTCTGATGGCCCAGGGGTCTCGGCTCCATCCTTACCCTGTAGGCAGATCTCTATAGCAGACTGATAGTTTCAGAGCTTGTACCCTGATCCTAGACCCTCAGAGAGGCAGGTTAATAGTGTTTGGGCTGGTTTACTGTACACGCTGTTTATTGAGAAGTTACATTATCTGACCACATATTTGCTGAACTAGTGACTTGCAACAACACCCAATGCAAAGTGCAAGCTTGCTGGTTTATTTACTTTGACTTTTATATGAATTCAGTAGTTCCTGTAGCTTAGTTTGTAGAGCAAGGTCACAGGTTTGTATCACAGGGAACACACTTTTGTTTTGTTGCAGTGCTTCTTTTATACTCCTTCATGTCAGTAAAGCAGCAGTCAAAATGTATATGCACTCTTTGGCACCCCCTACAGCTGGTGGCGCCCTAGGCGACCAACTAGTTTGCCTATGCCTAGAAATGGCCCTGGTGGTTGCAAGCTCTGTCGTTACTCATAGAGCTCAATGGTAACAACAACCATAGTTACCTAACAATGCGTTTGGGAAATGCAGCCCAGACTGATAAATAAATACAGACCGGAATTTCACTTCGGTTCAGGCGCACAACCGCGTAAACCGCGTGTGTCCAGTGAAACCTCTATAGCAGTGGTACTCAATTCCAGTCATCCCCCCCCCCCAGAATGTTTTAGATGTCTCCTTATATGAAACACCTGATTTCACCCTGATAACACACTAACAAGCTGATGAACTGGATCAGCTGTTTTTATATGTGGAGACATCTTAAATGTTCTGGGAGGGGGGCCTGAGGACTGGAATTTAGAACCACTGTTCTTTAGATTCTGTCTGATGCTGGTGAAATATTTTGCTGTCCATTCTTTATTAAGCACGCAACATCCAGAATTTATCATTTATTTTGTTGCAGTTTTTCTTTTTCACCCATTCAAGTTGGTGCAGCAGTCAAAATGTATATGCGCTCTTTGGTGCCCCCTGCAGTTTGTAGCGCCCTAGGCGACCGCCTAGTTCGCCTATGCCTAAACGGCCCTGATGGTTGCAAGTTCTGTTGTAACCAATATAGTTCAATAGTAACAACAACCATAGTTAGCTAACGATGCTTTTGGGAAATGCAGCCCACACTGACAAATAAAGTTCACTTCGGTTCAGGCGCATAACTGCAACATTGCGTATGTGTCCAATGAAACTGTCTTTAGGTATGAGTAAGGACGTATTATTCACAGATTTTTACATCCAGTGCACTGTTAACTTGAGTCCTTTCAGTCAGTGAATTAATTTAAAAACCCGATCAGATTGTTAATTTTACTGAAAAAAAAAAAACTACTCTGTGTGGACTACTTATATGGTGCTTTTATGTCTTATCTAAAGCTTGACAAATATGTCTTATGTGTTCCACAAAGAAGATAAATATTAATGTCAGAAATTTTATTTTATGTGAACGGTCCCTTTAGTGTTTAGGGCATTGAATGAAATGTTTTTTATTAACTCAATCCCTGCCAGACATTTTTTGAAAAGTAGCGCGCCAGCATTTTTTTGTGATTTTCACAAAAGTTTCACAAAATGCCTTCCTGGAAAAATATAAACATACAAATATATATCAAATGAAAGAACAGACCCTCTGCTTTCAAACAAACAATAAACAAACAAACAAACAAAACAGGCAAAAAATGTTTTATTCTATCTTTATTTTTTCTTTGCGTAAATATAAACTCTTAAATATGGGTATTTTTCTTAAAAAAAAAAAAAAATGTTAGCTAAAAGCTGAAATAATTGCATTTTTGTGAAGGAATTTTGTTAGATTTCAGATTCAGATTGATTATCAAAACATACACAGAGTTTATTAGTAAATAACGTTTTGGCTTAAACTGGATAAGTGCCATCCAGTGGATAATCGCGGTATTACAGATTACCATAAAAAATTATCAGGAAAACTTTTTTTTATGGAAACGTTTTCTATCAATTGACGAGATAACTCGTCAATGGCGTGGAAAGAGTTACAGGACAAACATATTTTGATAAGATTGCATTAAAAATGTATTTTTGGCAACACTTTACAAAAAGGTTGTATTTGTTACTGAATTAGCTAATTTGAATCCAACAAGCAATTTTGCGTTTAAAAGACGTCTATGCTAAAACAAGGCATAATGATAAACTCTTAACACAGCCAAAAATAAATTAATAAAAATAAATAAATAAACCAAACACATTGTATTCACTGTTGACTTAAATGATTGAATATCGCTGGTGGTTATTTTGGCAAAAACAATATGTAACCAAATTCAAGTTTATTTTGACTAAAAGAGGGTTACTCATAGCCAGCCTATACTGGGTCTATAGTTAACCTAGAGGGTGAAATGATGGCTGCCTGGAAACTAACATTGACTGCTTCTACAGCATTTGTTATTTTTAGTTTATGTTAGTTTCAGCATTTACTAATACATTTTTAAATCAAACGTTGTCGGAGAGTGATCAAAAAATGTTCCCAAGCTGTACCCTTTAAAAAGGCCATGTGCCATTTAGGTTCAAATATGTATACATTTGGTACCAATATGTACCAATTGAGGTACTAATATGAATTCTATAAGTGCAAAGGTGTACTTTTTGAAAGGGTAGTGCCCCAGTGACAGCTAGGGACCATTCTGATTATTTTTTTCTGACAGCGTAACATGAACAATTGTATTGGCATTTACTAACATTAACAAAGATAAATAAATGTTAAAAACTGTATTGCTCATTGTAAGTTCATGTAAGCTAACACATTTATTAATCATGATACAGAATCATGCTTTAGACTCATTCCTCACATTCAAATGTTCAGCAGTTAAGAACAGATGCGATCACTTCAAAAGGGGGTGCTAGTTAGCTGCTGTCAGATCTGCCTCTTGGCTTCACAGCGAGAGCGAGCAAGCACAGATCTGTGTGTAGATTAGCCGGTGCACGCCACATGTCTTTACCCAGCTAATTCTACAACTTGAAACCTTTCAGGCGCAAATCAAAATCGGATGTCATAACAAGCACCTTTCCTCTCTTTTAATGCGTCTCATTTTCCAGCGATCCTGCTCATTTGCCTGAATAATCAGGATGTGATGTTTTGATGTAACTACACTGCATTACTAATATAACATCTCATCTGCTGGCTAGCAGATATCCATGACCGCATCCCGCTGATGAAAAGATCAGGGACTCGAGGTCTACTTGCGCTTTGATATTGCAATGCACTCTCAAACGTGGGACAGACTGAATGTGTAAGAAATGTCTGCCGTTGTGTGGCGGCCAAGCCTGCAGACTCACTGCTGCTCTGTGTATCTGTCCGCTTTGGATAGCACATGTGACACAGACATTTCCCAGTCATTGTGATGGGAGACTTTTCCAACACTGCTCCGAGAACAGTTTTATTTAGGCGTATTTACATCGAGACAGGCCGGCCTCTTACAGCCTCTCTCGGGTAATGTCAATCTGTCACCCTTGACAACCGTGGTATTTACATAATGCTTTCCCCTTTTGTGGGTTAAACAGGCTATGCGAACATATGGTACAATGATCCAAAATATAAATCTTTATCATGCCACCCTGTGCTGTGCTGGGAATAAACCGAAAATGAACCGCAACACAAAATAACAATAATTATATATGTATAAAAAAATTATAATAGGAGAAACGGGCCCAGTAGTTTCATGTGCGTGTAGTTAACTGTAAGATTGCTCAGTTGAGAGGCCCTCAGCTCAAGGGCCTTAATTTAAATGGTAATAACACTGTCCATAGTCCAGATGCTGTTATTAATATCCCTGTGTATTACCAAACTCTCACTCTTCCAGCAGTATCTTTTATTAACATAATACTTTTTCTGGGTCTGAATACAGACATTGCCCATCAGTAACAATTTAGCATGCCTCTATAAATGAATGCCCTGCAAAAACGAGAATAACTTTGAGTGCTTTTCCTAAAATTAGCATTTTGAGTTGTGTTAATGTTTAAAAAAAATACATCAATGATAAAATACAAAGTACATTAAAATACAATTAACCCATGTGTGGTGTTCGGGTTTGTGAGGCCTGTTTTTAATTTTAACTAAAAGAAATATTAAGCAATTAGTTGTTTTTTCAACATTTTCTTTGAAGAATATAAGTAAACACATTTTCAATGACTGTCCACTGTTCTCTCTTCACATTTATATTACGTATGCCACTGGAAATTGAATGTGCTATGTAACTTCACTCGGTTTTTCTCCTACCTGGGACCCCTGATGTGCGTGATTGTGTTTGTGTGTATGTAGAGTTTGGTTCCAAAACGCAATAAATCCATTTTGACAAATTTCCGTAAAAATGTTATTTCTATACAAAGAAAGTGACAAAATGAAAACCACTATTTTCTGTTACAAACTTTCACATAGCATCTTTAGGTTATAAAAACATAAAAAATTCTAATCCATGACTTGATTTTCAAAGATTTATTATAAAAACGAATTATTTTTTCCACAAAATGCAATAAATCCATTACAAGTTTTTTCAAAATGCTATAAATCTATTGAATCAATAGGCTATATAAATGTGCATTCATCTTTGCCATTTCATATTCATTTAGTTGACTAGTGGTATCCACTGATTAAAAAATAAACATAAATGGCATTAATCAAAAAACGTACTTTGTCATATTAAGAACAGTGTCATTAGTCCCTTTCACACATACAGTCTTTACTGGTAATTTACTGGTAAATTGCAGTTAACAGATCATGTGTGAACAGAACCTTTCCGGTAAATCAGTGCTCCCAATTTACCAGTAAGACAGGTTGTAAGATTACCAGTAATTTACCGGTAAGCGCTCTGTGTGAACGAAAATTATAGGATTACCGGCATTTAGAACGGACGACGTCAGACCGTGCTGACAGCTTCGGGCCAATCATGGCGTTTTAATACAGATGACGCGTTTACCCCCGCACTGTTTACTGACGTTTCCACACATATCACGTGCTGCTTGAAAGTTGAGCACACCTGCAGTTTACGTCCACATTTCTTCACCAAAGTTGTTAAAAACAGCTGACCGCCGAATTGCAGACGTCCTTAGCACGCCCTCTGTGAAGCCTAAAGTGCAAACAGTACTGTTGTTAAAAACGCATTTTCGGTTTGACGTCGTCTCATTCAATGTTGTTTGGTCATGAGCAACTTCGCGACTGTTTATTACAGATGTGAAAACAACAAAATACGGACCGTGGATATGAACGACGTGGATTGTTTACAAATACAACACTGAGCTCGGCGCGTGCTACAGGTACTTCCGCTTTCTCAACGAATTTACCGGTATTTTGATACTGATGTGTGAATGATGTCTTACTGGTAAAATAACGGAACGCCACTGCGTGTGTGAACAGCACATTTTTGTATTTACTGGTAAATTCATTCTGGTAAATTCATGGTAATTTACCAGAATTACTGTGTGAAAGAGGCTATTGCTGCGGTTATACAGTACTTGACGTCGTCGCTTAACATTTTTCACAGCGATCAGCTGTAAAATGTTTTGGTCCTGCTCGATTTTCGTTGACTTTGAGTAAAATTATGGAAAGTTTTTCATAAGATCCCCTGGGGTCAATGTGTTAGAATCACATAAACTTCAAAGATGCTGTCGGGAGAACAAGCGATCGTCTCCCGAGTGCCTCTCACGTGTTGAAGGCTTACGTTTCTTTACTGTCACAGAAAACCATCACAGGTTTATCAATTCCATTAAAGTATTATTTTGTTTTTGTTTGTTTGTTGATCACGAAGTACAAAGTAGATGAGGAAAACTAGGATTCCGTGTACTCAACGCGCCGCCATTGTTTGTTTACTTTGCGTGGAATGGTGCGCTGTAATTTGTGGAGAAAAGGAGGAGTGGCGTTTATCGCATTTTGGGAAAAAAGGGAGAAAAGATGACAGAATAACACAGCGGATATTGGAGTTTGCGTAAAATTAAGAATGTACTTTTAAATACTGATATAATACTGATTCTGGCAGTAACTCACTTTTTTAAAAAATGGTGTTTATCGCGTTTTGGAACAAAACTCTTCATATGTTTGTATATGTGTGCTGCGTGCATGTCAAATAGCGCGCTGCGACGCTTCGATAGCATTTAGCTTAGCCCCATTCATTCAATGGTACCATTTAGAGATAAAGTTAAAAGTGACCAAACACATCAACGTTTTTCCTATTTATGACGAGTAGTTATACGAGCAAGTTTGGTGGTACAAAATAAAACGTAGCGCTTTTCTAAGCGGATTTAAAAGAGGAACTATATTTTATGGCGTAATAGCACTTTTGGGAGTACTTCGACTCGCCTGAAAAGTCCGCTCCCCTTCTCACTCTCATAATGGGAGAGGGAGGGTGTTACTGCGCCGAGTCGAAGTACTCCCAAAAGTGCTATTACGCCATAAAATGTAGTTCCTCTTTTAAATCCGCTTAGAAAAGCGCTACGTTTTATTTTGTACCACCAAACTTGCTCGTATAACTACTCGTCTTAAATAGGAAAAACGTTGATGTGTTTGGTCACTTCTAACTTTATCTCTAAATGGTACCATTGAATGAATGGGGCTAAGCTAAATGCTATCGAAGCGTCGCAGCGCATTCCAGCGCTTACGTGCACGCACACAGATGATAGAGGGATGTATCAACAATTCTTAGTTAAGGAAATAACATATTTTAATATTGAAAATGAGTAGACTATTCCTTTAAGGCAGGGCTATTCAATTAGTTTGTCGTGGGGGCCAGTTCATAAAAAGTATCTTAAATGAGGGGCCGGAGATATAACAGTGATGATGACTAAATTTTTCTACATTTAAACATATTCATGTTGTATTTTGAAACTGCATAACAACAAAATCAGTGCATTGTACAATAGGCTTTTTCTAAAAACATGTATTTTGAAACTGCATTCAACAACATTAGTGCATTGTTAGATGTCAAAGTAGGCTTTTTCTACATCCAGACATGTTCATATTTTGTATTTTAAATTTGTATAACAAAATAAGTGCATTGTTAGATGCCCAAGTAAGCTTTATTCTACATTTAAATAGGTAAATAAGATCCATATCACACTTGAGAATTTAACTCATTTACTCACTTCAGTGCACATAACAAAAAAGTTTATAATATGGAACATAATTGTTTTATGCCGTTTTTTGTCAAAAGCTAATTATTACAGTAGCCCTATTTAAACTACAACAGCCATCTTAATAATTGGCAAACAGTAGGCTACCTTCTAATAAACAGAATATGTTTTAAGATTTCGCAAGAGCAGTAAAATCAGGTGTATGTTTGTCATGTCAGCACGATACGCATACAGTGGTGCAGGTGCTGTGAGCAATGGGCGACTAACTGTTCCTCGTTTTAATTGCATTCTTGTGTGAGAACGATGACTCGCATAATATTTGAGCCTTTGTCTGCTTTGAATTTTGGAGAAACGGCAGGATCTTTTTGTCTAGTTCACAAAATCGTTTCAACGAGTTTCCTTTATCTAACGTTAATGTCATTGTGGATAAGCATAAACATATCAGACAACAATTGTCGGAAAAGGCAGTGTTTTAAGCTGAAAATACAACAAACAAAGTTAAAACAACCATAGAGTCCGGTCTCTTAACTCACCACTGTCTGTCAGCTATCGTGTCTTGAGACGCGGGCGCGAGCGGGGGAGGCGATCGCTTTGAACTTGTGGACAAAAAGCGTGAATATAATCACGTGACGCAGCTGCTCGCACCAGTCACGTGACTCGCGCTCTGCAGCTCATGCTGCATGAAACAGACGCACGCGCAACTCGTAACTGTACGGCCCGTTGTCTAACTTACTAAATTTATTTTAGAGATTTTTTTTTACAGACTACATAAAGGGCCGGATCAAATTACCTTGGGGGCCGGGTTTGGCCCGCGGGCCGCCAATTGAATAGCCCTGCTTTAAGGGAACCATTCTACATTTTCCCATTATCTCCCTTACAAAAATAACCAATCATAAAATTGTAGTAATCACGGTTATTTGGTGTATAGATTACCATTTGTTTTTACCCCAGAAACTATGATTGAACTCAGATTACTGTAGTAAAACCATGATTAATTTGTGGTAACCAGGTCTTGACATTTACTTTTTTGCTCACCATGCAGCCAAAGTGGCTAGTTGTTTTCCAAAGTTACTAGCCCTCAGCATTTTCACTGGCCACAATTTTGCTGTTGGTAAAATCCATTTTATATGATTAAACTTGAATTTGGCATTCTAAAATGACTTTAATTAGAGTTAGGGTTAGAGTGATTTAGCTAGATTAAATTTAAAACCCTTTCAAATGCAGATTGAGCACCCAAATTAAGACTACATTTATTAGCTGGTATATACCAGGTATATCAGTATAGACCATAACAATTATTTATGTGCATAAAACATGCTAGTAAGATAGTTCGGCCAAAAATTATATTAAATGATTTACTCCCCAGCCCTCCGAGATGCATATGTCCATTTTTCAGGCGAACACATTTTCAGTTATTTTAGAAAATGTTTTAGATCTTTCAGTTACGGTAATCAAATGTAAAGTTACGGGGTCCACTCCTTCAAAAAATGTGCATCCATCTTTCACAAAATAAATCCAAACGGCTCCATGATGATAAACAAAGGCCTTCTGAGGGTAATCCGCGCAGTGTTGTTATAGAAATATCCATTTTTAAAACCTTATAAATGAAAATAACTAGCTTCCGGTAATGCCGCCATCTTGGTCACGTCCACATTCAGGATGAGAGCATATGCAGTTTATGGAGGGTTCTGTGCTGCTGCTCTGTGCCTCGCCCTCCGAATTTATCATACATCACTAAGAAAAGTGTGTACACTACGCTGATACTCTCCTGAATACAGAGGAGTCTAAGATGGCGGTGTTACCAGAAGCTAGTTATTTTCATTTATTAAGTTTTAAATGTGGATATTTCTACAAACAAAATGGCGGGATTACCCTCAGAAGGCCCTTGTTTATCATCGTGGGCCATTTGGATTTATTTTGCGAAGGATGGATGCACATTTTTTGGACTTGAAGGAGTGGACCCCGTAATTCTACATTTGATTAACTGAAACATCTAAGATATTTTCTAAAATAACTGAAAATGTGCCAAACTATCCCTTTAAGTGATTTAAGACTTCAAGGTGCTCTTCTACTGACAAATATGATGCACAAACCTCTCCGCTCGCCGATTTCCCTTGACTTCGGACAAAACTGGGACGTGTGTATTCAGGTATGCGCTATGAATTTCTCTCCGCTCTTGCCCAGAGAGTATGCATACCTGTACACTTCAAATCTTTTCAATCACTTCCATGCACTTTCCCGAAGACTGTGTCCCGTGTATTCGCAAATCCATCAGCGCTTGAGCTCTCTATGGTAAATAACCTCTACTGTTCATTGCACTAGGTGCAGGTAGTGCTCATGGGAGTTGTAGTTTCCCAGTGTTGCATTGCACAATGTTTATAATTTTGCATAACTTTTAAGAAAACTACAATAAAAAATATATTCAACCCGCCAAAATGGTTAGTGGGATTACCCGCCACAGCGGAAATCTACCCGCATTTGGCGTGTTGGTGGGTGTTAATGTCAAGCCTTGGCGGTAACCATGGTTTAACTATAGTGAACATGTTTGTTTTTGGTTTTATTTGTTATAATTTTCATATAGGGGCTACCAAAGCTACAACATAGGGTCGCCTAGGTGGGACAACACATATAAATAGCCCTGAGTGGTTTCTCTTCACTATCAATCTAGAACAGTGATTCCCAACCGGGGGAACGCGTACCCCAGGGGGTATGTGAAGAGTTTCCAGGGGGTACGCGAAAAGATTTACATTTTGCTTTGATCTCATTTACTTTTAATAAAAATGTCTTTCGTTTGTCCAGTCATTGACCTACGATTGATTTTTGTGAGGAAAGCATTGTAAAAAGGACAACTTTGTAATTTTAATCTTATCATTAATATAATTAGCCGTCAAGAGTAAATGCGCTGCATGATCCAAAACGAGCGATGTCCAACTCAAGAACGATCTGACTATTTTTAATGAACCTGAATAGTTTCTAAAGACACAAAGTTTATTAACTATAATTAATGTTTAAATAATGTTATAATATTCATTCCCGCTGCCGTTGCATTTTCAAATTATGCAAAAAAAAAAACTTTTGCATTGTTTTTGGCTAACATATTTTGTCCCATATGATGTCTTTTGTATTTATAGAGAATTCCTTAACACATTTTGTTTCTCTTTATATTTGAACAGAATAATTTAACTTATTTGCACACTTTAATTATCAGTAACTTAAATTGAGATTTTAGTAAATTTAGGGCATTTACTAAAAAGGACGTGAGAGCTCAATTCCAAATAAGCGCCGGAGTTGAAAATTTGCGTGTGATTTACTACAAAGGCGCAAATAAAATACACAGGCACAATAATGACATAAGCACATTTCTCTAATGACCACTGCTATCTACTAAGAGCAGCGCAAATTAGTACAGGGTCGCAAATAAGAGACCTCGGCAGGACATCGCAATGAAAATGCGGACTGCGGAGTGTGAAATTCCAGCTAAAAGTACACTATGAAGCGGAGGACGAAAGATGAAGGGTAAAATAAGTTTTGAAATACCTGATTTTACTTCTCCTCGTGACTTCTGCTCCTCTTTTCTCCAGCAAATTAAACATAGCATGGCTTGGCAAACTATATATTTATTTTAAAGTATGTTCCTCTAGCAAAATGTAATACTCTCCTCGCATTAATGTTAATGTAGGAAAACTCCCACAAATGCATATGCAATAAGGTCGCAAAAATAACACCTTTTCAGAGCTAAATATCTATTGCTTGTCTTCAGTAAGTTCAGTCGTTATTTAACCCCAAATTGATGGTTTGCGCAAGCTGTTAGTAAATCTGGCCCTTAAAAGGGGTCATATGATGAATTTTTTTAATTTGTAAAATAAGTTTTTGGCGTTCCCAGAGTCCATATGTGAAGTTTTATCTCAAAACACCCTACAGATAATTAATTATAGCATGTCAAAATTGCCATTTTGTAGGGCTGAGCAAAATGTGCCGTTTTTGGGTGTGTCTTTTAAAATGGAAATGAGCTGATAAAATGCAAACACTGATCAAAATGGTAGTGGTTTGTTGAAATAAACATGCTTCATCAGTCAGTGCTTTTTACTTTAATGTTTAAAATTAATTAATTAATTAAAATGACTAATTATTTGTCTTTAAAACACAACTTTGGTTTAGTTTCGATGAAGTGGTACTTCTGATAGGGCCGTGGGGGTACTTAGGGCTAAAAAGGTTGGGAACCACTGATCTAGATGATGAGATGATTCTTTACTTGTTATTTTTTAGAAGGCCTTGAAATGATTTTTCAATCGAGACCCACAGAACTACTATTTAAACCTGAAGTGTGCCATGTTGTTGCGCAGTATGTTTTAGTTTTTTTATAATTCTATTTTATGGTCAATAGCAACACATTGCACTGTTACGTGTGCTGACATAAGATGGACAGAAAGACACCGTATACATGTATTACAAAGTGCAAGAAATACATATACACACATCTACACACAGTAAAAATCTGCTCCTTTTGTGTTGTGTAGGCTGCCATGAACAGGTTATGTGTTCAGTGTGGATGATGTGTTAAGATACGACATCTGTTCAGTGGGGCTTGTGCTGTAGACTGACACAAATGTGTTCAATTTCAAACTAAGTTCTAAGAATTAAACATCAATAGGGATCAATTTGTCAAGATTAATTTGTCTATGTTGCTTGTAATAAGGCGTCATGCTGCATTTTTTTATTACAGTGAACTGCATTGAAATTCACATTGGATAAACCATGCATGCAAAATTCATGTGATGTACAGTTGAGTGCATTTCTTTATTTATTTTAAAATGCTGTGTTGGACAAACATGTCACCTCTACCAGGGTCCACCACTGATTTAAACAACATGCTTTTAATAATAAACTTAGTGTGTACATTCACTAAGCAGCCGGCTTACTGGAATAATCAAACACTGAGACATACAAATACAACAAGCAATGTATTCATAAACTGTCCGTCCCTTTGTTTTTGAGTTTTAATGCTACGAAAACAAAATTTATGATGTTTCTTTCTACACAGCGCTTGCCTACATCAATAACTAGGATAGGTTTATACATAACCGCCCTGACTGTGGACAGATACGTACAAATATCCACTTCACAAAACTAAGACCAGCATCCCGACGAGGACTCATCTCTGCTGGCATGCTTTTTATCAGCAACACCACCAGCTTGCAGCTCACGTCATCCAGCGGTGCTGCACATTACCAAATTAGTCCCAGTATCAGCTGTTATCTGTTGCTGCCAGGGCAGGGCTGCTCTCTCCTCTCCCATCCCTCCACCAGCTGCAGCGAGCTGAAGGATCCCAGGCCGTCGATGATCTTCTGTTGAGCCTCCACAGACTCAACGAAAAGGCCTTTTCTTCCTTTAAAGGCTGCAATCTTGGCTGTGATGTATAAAAACATGCTAGTATAAATTATACATATATATAATGAATGCCAAGTTGGAATGATCTTTTTGAAGTGATTCGAACAGAGATGGAAAACACTGGCGAATGCTCTCATGCACTTTATTTTCAACTGATAACAGATGTGTCTGTTGACCCTTCCTAAAGTGTATGACAGAGTTATCTCCTTGGAAGACACGTGAGCATGCAATACAGCCTTGCTTAAGTAAACCACTTAAGCCAGCCTAAACTGGTTATCTGGTTTTAGCGTCTGTGGGTCTTGTCGTCTGGTTAGGTTGTTTTAAAAAAATAAGTTTTATGTTAGACTGAGAGCCAAACGTGCAAGCTAAACCAGGTAAGAACCAGCTTGGCCACTTGAATGGAAAATCATCTTATTACTGTTAAAAACATTTTAAATTAGTTTGATGTGGTTTTAGCTGGTCTATGTGATATTTCAAGCTGGTATTTAGCTGGTTTAGTTTAACATATGCCCCACAACTTTCTAAAAGCAGCAAATCAAAGCAGCTGGGCTGAGCTTAAAGACCATCCAAGTACTTTTTTATACACAGAAGATACTCGATGACTCATGCATATTCTTCATCTGACGTGCCTAAATACCTTCTCTCAGTTGCTCCACAAGAGCCTGTTTTATACTTACTGGTGCGTACAGTTATTGAAGCATTAAATTGGGAGTTAACAGGACCAGAGCAGGATTCGCTCTCCTTCATAGATTCCCAGAGCAGCAGGTGAGGGCACATCACGGGCACACGGTGACAGTTGGAGGTAGCCAACGAGTGCAGCTGACAAGCTGTGCCAACCTAAACTGAGTACTGCCATTCAAACATAAATAAAGTCGTTTTGGCACCGTAAATCCACATGCACTAATGATGCTTGCCAAGGATTTTTCTCTCCATACTTTAGCCCCCTCGTTCACACAACTAAAAAACGAGGAGAAAGTTTCCAACAAGCTTAACCAATACTTAAAAAGATTTAATCAGATCAAAAGGTGTTTCAGATCAAATAAAAGTTTCAAAGATAATGATATTGAGCCTTTCCAATGGAAATGTTGCCGATCTACTTCCAGAAATTGTTTAGGAGAACTAACAAGTGTTTACTTGTGGTTTGAGTATACATCAAAAAATACTACAGTATGTATAAGCATATCACATTATCTAATAATCTGCAACTTGATTTTACTGAAGACTTTGGCATATCTGAGCAAATTTTGAGACTCTGAGCAGACAAATACAGTATGAAAGAGTCATTAATTTAAGAATAAGAATAAAATGGTTTCTAGCTGTCACTGGGGCGGTAACATTTCAAAAAGTACACCTTTGCACCTAATGAGTTCATATTAGTTCCTCAGAGGTACATATTGGTACCAAATGTATACTTCACCTAAAGGATTATTAGGAACACCTGTTCGATTTCTCATTAATGCAATTATCTAATCAACCAATCATATGGCAGTTGCTCAATGCATTTAGGGGTGTGGTCTGGTCAAGACAATCTTCTGAACTCCAAACTGAATGTCAGAATGGGAAAGAAAGGTGATTTAAGCAATTTTGAGGGTGGCATGGTTGTTGGTGCCAGACGGGCCGGTCTGAGTATTTCACAATCTGCTCAGTTACTGGAATTTTCATGCACAACCATTTCTAGGGTTTACAAAGATGGTATGAAAAGGGAAAAACATCCAGTATGTGGCAGCCCTGTGGGCAAAAATGCTTTGTTGATGCTAGAGGTCAGAGGAGAATGGGTCGACTGATTCAAGCTGATAGAAGAGCAACTTTGACTGAAATAACCACTCGTTACAACTGAGGTATGCAGCAAAGCATTTGTGAAGCCACAGCACGCACAACCTTGAGGCGGATGAGCTACAACAGCAGAAGACCCGACCGGGTACCACTCATCTCCACTACAAATAGGAAAAAGAGGCTACAATTTGCACGAGCTCACCAAAATTGGACAGTTGAAGAATGGAAAAATGTTGCCTGATCTGATGAGTCTTGATTTCTGTCAGAATTTGGCATAAACAGAATGAGAACATGGATCCATCATGCCTTGTTACCACTGTGCAGGCTGCTGGTGGTGGTGTAATGGTGTGGGGGATGTTTTCTTGGCACACTTTAGGCCCCTTAGTGACAATTGGGCATCATTTAAATGCAACAGCCTATCTGAGCATTGATTCTGACCATGTCCATCCCTTTATGACCACCATGTACCCATCCTCTGATGGCTACTTACAGCAGGATAATGCACCATGTCACAAAGCTCGAATAATTTCAAATTGGTTTCTTGAACATGACAATGAGTTCACTGTACTAAAATGGCCTCCACAGTCACCAGGGGCCTCATTTATAAAATGCTGCGTAAAAACCATCCTAAATTTGATCTTACGATCATTTAACAAAAACACGTACGTGTGATTCATCAACCCAGTCTCACCCCATGGCGTCAATATTTGACGACACTTGACCATGCGTCAATATGTTGACGCGGAGGGTATACATTTCGCGTCATTTTTTGACGAACTGGGGACTTCAATACTATTAAGTCCGTTGCATTCTCTTTCCTATTTTCTTACCATTTTCTACCATTTTCGCGTCGGTTTAGGGTTAGATTTACATAATGACATCCCTACCCAAACCTAACCCTAACCCCAATGCCAGGTGACAACTGTTTAATTTCGCGTACCTAATAGTATTGAAGTCCCCAGTTCGTCAAAAAATGACGCGAAAGGTATACCCTCCGCGTCAACATATTGACGCATGGTCAAGTGTCGTCAAATATTGACGCCATGGGTGTGAGACTGTGTTAGATTCATAAACCGAACGTACGCGCAGAAAACGCGCGTACCCCTTTCAAATCTATAAATCGCAAATGAACTTGAACTTGTGCGCAGCCGAGCAGTTTCAGATCCCCGCCTTTAAACGATGCCTAATTAATGTCATAGACATATAAAAGAGCACTTCTCAATGTTTAAACCAAATTTCGAGCAGCAAGATTGGCTTATATTTCCAAAAACCTACAGCAATCAGACAAGCAAAAGTGCGTACGTCTGCCCAGACCCTGACGTGGCGCTAAGCACTTTTCCACGTCAAAGACAGTTTTTATAAATATGGACTTTGCCTTGTATTTTTGCATACGCAAACTTTATGATGAAATCTGTGCGTACGCATGCTTTATAGATGAGGCCCCAGATGCGACAATGATTTAAAAATAGGGAAAAAAGAGAAAACAATACATAAAATGACACGAAAAAGAAAGTCGTGCCACCGACACGAGAACTATTCATAGAAATTTGTGCGAATTACACAAAAAAGACATTCGTGCTCAAGGCACGAAAAAAAGCTGAATTTTGTGCCATGGACACAAATAAATTAATCACATTTTTCTTGACTATAACACGACTTTCCGTGAGATCATGTTGTTTGAAAAAGGTACTGCCCCACTATCCCAACTTGGAACCATAATTTTTTTGACAGTGTAGGAAAAACAATCGAGATAATTTGCCCTCCTCATGACCACCAAATGTGATCAATATTCCTGACGCATTCAATTTATTTCACTTTCTAAAGGGAGCCAATAAATCAAAAATATTTCAGAATGAGTCCAATTTTTCAATTATGTGATTAAATGGACATTTTTGTAAATTATTAATGAAACTACCGAATACAATTTATTTAAGCGTCATGGCCGAGTGTTCATCAGTTTGTTCTCTTCACAGCTGTATTTCCTGATGTCTTGTTGTGTAGCCTCAGGCAGACTTTAAAGAGCCTAAAAATAAATCGGGGGGCGATTACAGGTTGAACTGCACTGCGTCTTAAGCAACATTCACACTGCTGATGGCGCCCTAACCCCGGGACACAGGGAAAGAAAATCTCCCGTTGCCATGGAAACCCAGCACTTTCTTCACCGACAACTTGACCTGCTCCTTCTACGATCGGCTAGACTGCCAAACAGCCTCTTTCCCCCTTGCAACCCACCACCAACGCACCCCCAGCCCTTGTGGCTTCTGTCTCCACTCAGATAGCCTTCCCGCCTGTACTGCAAAATATAAATAAAGAAAAAATCCTCCGTAAGCTCCTGTTAAATTTGCTATCGCATTAGGCCAGCATTGACTCTAATACTCATAAGATGAAAGTTGCAGAGCGTGTTTGCGAATTTGTGCAGGGTAAGCTGGCGTAATGTTGCAGCAGCGATAGCCTGTTTTCAAATTATATGTGAATAAGAAGATATAATGTCAATTTATTAGTCGGCTAATCTAATTTAGGATTAGTGCTTAAACAAACCCAATAGCTAGGCTTTTCCGTGACGAAGGGCATAGAGTTTCCTTGGCATGCATCCTTTTCACCTCTGTGAGCAAATAGCCAGGCTAAT
Source organism: Misgurnus anguillicaudatus (assembly GCF_027580225.2). Lineage (NCBI taxonomy): Eukaryota > Metazoa > Chordata > Actinopteri > Cypriniformes > Cobitidae > Misgurnus > Misgurnus anguillicaudatus. The sequence goes on from NW_027395278.1 coordinate 504,370, forward strand.
GTTTCCTCTGATCTGTGGAATTTTTCCGGCTGTGGCCATCCAAGCCGCCCGCCTTGCCAGGACAATACAACAGGAAGTGACACATTAGAGGTACAAGCTCCTGCCTTGTTAGTTAACGTAATGAAAGGCAGACAAAACCGAGCCATTAGAACCAGTGGGGATTTGTCTGTTGATAAGGCCTGACAGGGACGACTGTTTGCCGACTCTTTTCCCATGGCCTTTGCTAATAGATGTTAGTGGAGCCTGTCGCTCTCTCTTAGTGCCCAGATACACCCTTGGTAAGCAATTAAAGCCGGATATAACCTTCAGGCTAGGTCCCCACAACCCGATCCCACTGAAAACAAACTGCATTCCACTCTATTACCTCACAGTAGGAATAAACAGCATGTCTTTGATGGGTTGAATGCGTTAATAATTTCCTAATACATCAATATCACCTTAGCACGGCTGAGGAATTGCTGTTTTCATGCGAAGAGAGTGCTGTTAGCTGCCACTCGTGACATCTTTCAGAAATGCAATGGACTTATTTCAGCATGCCGAGCCATATCTACAAATCAAAGAACCATGTAGACTAATGAAAAGCAATGACCTCAGTTGTACAGCCAAACCAAGTTTGTTTTCATTGATATCATTGTAAATGATGATATTGTACTGATTGAAACACAATACGCTCGTGTTCGTTCACTGCATCTCGTTGTTTGAAAGGTTCTTAGCCCTTAGCTGATGTCATGGGCTAATTAGCATACAGTGTTACGTCTCAAAACAAACCCTCAGAGTTTGGCTCACTCGCTCTCACATCTGACTTGGAAACGAGCTTTCTGTCTTCAGGTGAGATGTGGGTCACCTCTTTTCTTTTCTTCAAAGCGTAGCTACATAAAACGTTGCCTTCTCACAGACTACATGTGCTGTTACGGTTCATCTGAGTGAATCAAAGCAACGTTTTGGACTTTCAAGTGATGGGGTGATAATTACATTAGCGCACCATAGACCTGACATCACATACGCTGTTCCAAAACTTAGTCTTGCTGTTTGCCAAATGCCTTCAAAGGCAGCATACTAAATGAACGTTATAAATACAAGTATGTAGAGTTGTTCAAGAGAAACGTATGAGAGAAACGTCTCACTTATAATAGTGTTTGGCACTAGCATGATGCTAAGCTAATGATGCAATACTCACAATACACTACGAAACACAAAAAGTACACAGCACACACGCATGCACACACAATATCATTACAAACAAGCTACACCAGCCTGGTCTTCAAGGCTAAACCAGCTGAACACTAGCTTGACAAGGCTGGGAGACCAGCTTAAATGCCCATATGGCAATTTTTTTAATATATTTAAAAATATAAAAAAAATGGCCCAAAAATGTATTTGCTGAAACTTATTTTGGAATATGTTTACATATATATTTTTCACAAATATATTTTTTTGCCATTTTTTGTATATTTTGAAATATTTTTAAGATAAATATATTTTAAAGTGGACACAGCATTAAAATCATGTTTAAAGGAATATTTCTATTTTCTTAAAAGAAAAATCCAGATAATTTACTCACCACAATGTCATCCAAAATGTTGATGTCTTTCTTTGTTCAGCCGAGATGAAATTATGTTTTTTTGAGGAAAACATTGCAGGATTTTTCTCATTTTAATTGACTTTAATATACACCAACAATTAATACTTAATTCAACACGTAACAGTTTTTTTCAACGGAGTTTCAAAGGACTGTAAACAATCCCAAACGAGGCATAAGGGTCTTATCTAGCAAAACGATTGTCATTTTTGACAAGAAAAATAACAAATATACACTTTTAAAGCACAACTTTTTGTCAAGGTCCGGTCCAGCGCGACCTAACGTAAATGCGTAGTGACGTAGGGAGGTCACGTGTTACATATATAAAATGCACATTTGCGGACCATTGTAAACAATAAACTGACACAAAGACATTAATTTGTTAGTTTTGCTAGATAAGACCCTTATGTCTCGTTTGGGATTGTTTATAGTCCTTTGAAACTCCGTTGAAAAAAACTGTTAAGTGTTGAATTAAGTATTTATTGTTGGTGTCTATTAAAGTCCATTAAAATGAGAAAAATCCTGCAATGTTTTCCTCAAAAAACATAATTTCTTCTCGACTGATCAAAGAAAGACATCAACATTTTGGATGACATGGTGGTGAGTAAATTATCTGGATTTTTCTTTTAAGAAAATGGAATATTCCTTTAAGTGCTATAATTGGGTTCCCAGTGATTCTATCAACCTATAAAATGTAAAAAAAAGATCAACCCAGTAACTTAGTTTTCGTAAACCGTTTTCTGCAAGCATGTGAAAAAATAGGTCATTGAAATTTGGCTCCCTTTGTGATGTCAGAAGGGGATAATACTGCCCCTTAATCTGCACTATCCAACCATGACACTGCCATTTAGTGCAGGGATCAGCTCATTTGCATTTAAAAGGACACCTACTGCTCACACCTACAAAGTGGCAATTGTAACATGCTATAATAAATTATCTATATGGTATTTTGAGCTAAAACTTCACATACGTACTCTGGGGACACCAAAGATTTATTTGACATCCTAAAAAAGGTCTTGTGAAATGTCCCATTTAAAGCATTTAATCTTGTCTGCAAGTGTTCATTTATGTAACGTGAGTAACCAACTAATTTAAATTACAGTAGTTGTAACTGCGTTACTTGATTTAAAAAAAATACTTCGTTACAGGTTCATTGCCGCTAAAAGTAGTGGAATTACAGTAATGGAATTACTTTGTAAAAAATATTCTTAGATATTTTTACTGAAAACAAGACAAAAATACCAAGTAAGAAAGTCTTTTTTTTGCAGTGTGGATATGACATGTATGCAATGTTTCTTAATTTGGGTAGAGATCCTATTAAATTGCAACATTTTTGTCTATCTCTCTGTATATAACACCATCATCCTTGTCAATGCAGTCTATGTTTTGTTATAGTAAATCTGGTGATGTTCATCATCTTGAACAAATTCTTTAACTATAAGCATGTAGCAATGCATTCTCAGGGTCCATTATCCTGAACGATGCATAGTTTTGGGCCAATTTTAGGCATCTAGGTAGGCACATATAACAGCATCTGTCTTTAACGTCCTTGTTTTTTCAGATTTGTATCAATGCAATCTATGTTTTGCTACTGTAAATCTAAGGCACCACACATTCAAACGGTTCCTATAGGTCCACACTTCCAATTCAGTGACTGGAATGAAACAAATGTAACATTTCAAACATCTCAAGTCTGTTGCGCTCCGTGCATCGGTCAGAACCAGTGAGGCCTGATACATGGCAGGTGCACTTCCTGTTTTTGTAATTAGAAACAAATTAGGTTAGAGTGCTTTTTCAGGCTGTGCACCGAGGGCCAATGCTCTCTGCCCCTCCAGGCACACACACACACTCACATGCACACACACAGAATTACACATGATACCACGCTGACAGCCAAATGGTGAAACCTCCACGACGGCTTCTCACAAAAACCTGCACCTGGAAAATTCATACAACAATTTTTTCATAATTAAAGTTGCCTCCATTTGTCTTCGGCACAAAGAGACGAATGAAGTGAATGGCGGCCGGCGTTTGCACAAAGAAAAGGGCTGCTGTAGGTTTCGTGCAGGATGCTCTACTCCCCCCACCCCCTTCTTTTTTTTTGTGTGCAGGCTTAATTGAACACTGATGGATTTACATTAATTTCCTGCCCACACCTGCTTCCTTTATTTTGCTTCAAGATAGCGCAGGAGAGCGATGTGCCTCCACGCCATTATGACTAATGGACGACCGCGGTGAGCGGTTTTCTGTAGGAGAGAGGAGACAGTCACCATAGTGAACTTCTCCTTACTGCTGAATACACAGCTGAAGCCTGGCAACACACAGACCTGGGAATTTCAGACATGTGAAGGCTGTTTGCCGGGGCCACGGATGGAGAACAACAACTGTTACCAAGCACTTCTATGTGAGAGAAAGATTGTTAGTGAAAGCAGAAGGCATTTTAAAAAGGTTCAATATTTTTCAAATGCATGCATTATATTCATCTTTCAAAGATATGAAAAAATGCACAAATTGAAAATTTTGGCATTGAGAAACGAGGGAACAAAATAGCTTTTATACGACTACTAGCATAACATGCTTTGCAAGACTTAACATTCTTGATTTTTTGGGGTTAGGGCCTATTTTTCTCTTCTGAGGCAGGTCATAGTTAGGAAAAAGATTAGGTTTTCCAATGTTTGAAAGCAAAAAACGTTGATGCAGAAAAAATGCCCTACTTGGCTAAATCCAATTGTACCAGGGGACTTTCCTTTGTTGCAAACATTGGCATAGATTTGGGCGTATCCCCACCCATCTGCATCGTTGGGAAAGGACTGAATACTCCCAATTGTGCATGTATATTGTTTTGATGTCTGTTATTATTTTTGATTTTGTTTTATTATTTATTATAGATTTTACAGTCTAAAAATGCTGGGTTGTTTGAACCCATGGTTGGGTCAGATTAGGACATTTTCTAGGTTAATTGGGTTTTCTTCATATTTTACAAAACCATTGGTTGAGACAGCTCGCCATATTTTAGCAACCTAATCTCAGAAATTTCTGTAAAGTAGTCACGCACATGGCCGTAGCCAGGGTTTGAAAATTACCGAGGTCCAGGGTGGGGTGTTAAGAGTTAACAAATGCTATCCCAGGTGAAAAAGTGCACTTAAATAAAATACACTTTTTAAGTACACTTAGTAAATGTACTATTTTCGTGCACTCCTTTTGTGGCTTATATCACATTTGTTTTGGTACTTCTTTAAATTAAGTTAAGAACATCTAAGTGTTATTTTGAGACATCATTTATTTCAATAAAAATCTAGTTGTACTGCTCAAGTATAACTTTACTTTTAATAAGTATATTTGTAGCATAACTTACAAATGGACTTGTTAGTATTTAAGTGGTTTAAGTACATTGAAGCATACTTTATTTTTACCTGGGATCTAAAATATTCTGTCTTAACCTTTTTACACTTTGGGTACACACTCTATTTTGGGGGATGGACTGGGACTGCTGGATTATTTATTATTTTTTCATGCAAAAATGTTTACTTTTGTAATCATTTTAATAAGCAATATTATATAACAAAAACATTACAAGATTTTAAACAAGAACTTGTTTAGTGCTCTTATTGTTTTCAGTATGACTTTGTTAAAGGTTAACTTTTAAATTAAATGAATAACAGAATTCTTCATGCTTATGTTTTGTTAAGATTAGCTTTACCGTTTTACGCTACGTGTTTTAACATATTTGGCATATTTTATTTAAACCCAATTCTTTTACATCTTTGTACCAGAGTTATTTTCTGTTTTTCGATAGTGTTGTTGATACTGTTGATACTCTTACAGACACAATTATGATGATTACTGCTTTTATCTTACCGAATGTAGTATCAGCAATAACCTGCTCAGATAAATCAGAGAAATCTCTAATACTACCCTACACCTAACAATCACTTTATAGATAATGTCAAAGTGTCACATTATTTGCCAAAACACTACGCCTAAAGAGGATTTTTAACAATAGGATCTGGCAACACTGCAAATTCTGTACCCGCGCCGTCGCAGCTTAAACCAATATTCGTCATTTTACACTAAACTATACAGTAAACTGTCCAAACGTTATTATATATGCGGATTCTTTTTGAAAAACTAATTAGTCATTCAGAGAACTTCAAATTTTATTTTTTATATGAAAAAATTACCGAGGTCCGGACTTCTGTGACCTCATAGCTGACTACGGCCATTGTCACGCATTATTTTTCTCAGTTTTGTGTGGCATTGTCACGTATTTCCACCATTTTACGTGCCGGTGCCACGCATTTCTTTTCAGTGTCAGTTTCACGTATTGGTTACTCAACAGTTTTTCCTATTTTTATACAATTGTCGCTTCGGTTTGCGGTTAGATTTGCTGTTTGCGTTAGGATGTCACTTTAAGTATTGGTTTATAAAAAAAATGTTATGCTTTTTAAACCATTGTCGTCTGGCGTTAGGGTTAGAGTTGGGATTGTGTAAAGATGTCATTTAAGTAAGCAATAAGGTACGAGAGGCTGTGCTGTATTGTGAATAAGTAACGGCTGAAGGGCGTTGTTAGGCACGACGCGAAGCGGAGTGCCTGCAACCCCTTCAGCCGTAACTTATTCACAATACAGCACTTGCCTCGAGTACCTTATTGCTTTTATAAAACGGTTACCACACAATATTAAAGTAAAAAAAATATATTAGTGCAACTTTCATGAAGTTAAATCAATAAAAGCATTCCTTCCGCTAGAAAAAATAGTCCCTGACTGCGAACAACAACATGAAAGCTCAAATAAAAACAACAAACTGTTCTCAGACTTTGTCTCATTATATGTTTATGTGTTGCTAAGGGCGCAGTGATATTAAATAGAACCGTTGGGTGAAGGGTCATAGCAGTGTTTTATCGTGAATAAAGCACACCTATTGACCAATCAGAATCAAGGATTGGAACTAACCGTTTTATAATGTAACAGACAGTTGTTCTAACCCCAGATGGACATTTCCCCCGTTGTCCAGACAGACACTACATGTTAATCACTGGTTGCAAGCATGTTACATTGAATCAGTGGCGGCTCGTGACTGCTCATCTGAGGAGCGCAAGTTCAAAATATGTGTTTGGAGTGTCATGTGTGTTCCTTGTGTTTTCAAAATATGGGTTTTGTTGCGTCACGTGAACCATGTGCATCACGTGTTTTGTCAAAATAAGTGCCTGCTGCAAAACCGTTTATGATAAAAGAGATGCTCATGTTCACAAAATACACGCAAGATACTAACTTAACAGTAAACTTTGATTACGCATGAGATTATGTGAATATCTGGCAAACACGAGCGTCTCTTTTATCATAAAACCTTTAAACGCATTTGCAGCAGGCACTTATTTTGCACATATGATCACTCATCGCGCAGAAAACATATTTTGAAATAACAAACCACACACATGACGGGATACATACATGTTGTGACGAACTTCGCATCGAGCGCCCTCAAAAAAAAGAATTCACCGGCCGCCACGGCGTTGAATTCAGTCATTTTACATATTATTTTACCTCCACCTACTTAAATTAAGCGTAGACAGTGACCGAACCTTTTCGCATTTAGTAAGGTTGCCATTGGTTGTAACTGTTAACAGCACCAGTGGGAGGTGATATCAGGCTCCTTAACCGAGACAGGGCAGATCCCAGCAGCTGGAGCCTAATTGCAAACACTGAAACAGAATTATCTTTATCATTGATGATCATAATTGCACACAGAATCTCCAGGGTATTGTTCTATTGCTCTCACAGTTCTTTTTTGCTCAATAATGTGTTTAAAAGCTTCAGACAGTACAAATGTTACCTTTCAGGATCACAGCGCTATTGTCATTTACATTTTAAAGTGCTTTACGAGTGCACAGATGATCCACTGAATATTCCTAAAACACACTCGTGCCTAAATCACCCCACAAATGATTTACAAGCACTTAAGTGGCGTGACACACAGTAACACATGGTAAAGATATGGGTTGTGTATTCTGAATCCATAAAAATAAGTTGGCATTCGTTTTGGACTGACACTGCCAAGTCACACCGTTAACAAATAAGCAGATCCATGTTTTTTGCATTCCATATCCATACGTGTAACATACTCAAGTATTTTTTCTCTGTATTACAGTATGACTAATTTTACAAGATGCAATATGGGTGATTCTCACGAAATCCAGGTTTAGAAGGTGTCCAGCATCAGAATTTTTAAAAAAGCCATTGAAGCCAATTTTTTTGCACATATAAGATTTCCTCTTATGAACTTACTATAATCATTATTTTTTAAAATATTTCCTATAGAATTATTTAATTTTTTTTAGATTATCATTATCAAAAATTATCATTACCGCAACATGATTTATAACACTAAATATATGCATTTACAAACTCATGTTTCGGTAATGAGAACTAAAAAGTTGTCTAGGTACTATGACAATCAAAATTTCAACTTTTATCTGGACAGATAAAATAAGAACTGCTTACATGGTAGCCTTCTTGAGTGTCACAGTCAATTATGTCCCTTCCAACAATTGTTTTTGAAAATGTTAGTTCCTTGAGGGCTTAAACAATGATTGAAAATTGTTGCGGAGGATGAGAAAATTGGTCTTGGACACATTTATATTCCTTATCATTGTCTCTACATTTACCAATGATCAGCAAACACCACATGTTTCTTTACTATAAAGGTTTATAGTATAACATGCACTGATATTTTTTTATTTCCATGTCAAAGGACCCAAATTCCGTCATGGACACATTGCGGTAATGAAACTTTTCCCCTTAAATTTGGAAAAAGCAACAAAATTGTTTTTTATGATGTCATTTGAAATCATGTGCAAAATAGTACATGAAGAGATGTTTATAACTGTATGCTTCTTATTTTGATAGCATTTACTTTTATTATCAAAATGTTTCATGACACCTCGCAAGTCTAATTTCGCGAGAATCATCCCTATAAGTCTCAGGTGTGCCTAGAATGTGTCTGTGAAGTTTCAGCTTGAAATACCCCACAGTTAATTTGTCCAAAATGCCCCTGATTTGGTGGACGCAAAACATGCTGTTTTCGTGTCTGTACCTTTAAATGCAAATGAACTACTGTTCCTCACTCCTTTACCAAAAGAGCCAGTGAGCGCTTTCAGAAAATAGATCTGATTGATGTGAAAACAGTCTGGGACAATAATATTTTAATATTAAGATATGGCAGACAGCATACAACTGAGTGTGGAAATGATGGTAATCCAGGACTGTCAGTCAGTGACTGTGGGCGGGGCTTTATCAGTGTGACATCAGATTAACAAGAGAATCAAAACAACATGTCTAATGAGACTACTTTGGTTTAATGAGGATTATAAAAGGAGTGGGGGGATTTTTTATTGTAGGGTGGTTGTGTCCACATACTGCCAACGCACATTTTGTCCAAGCACTTTGTAAAAGTTAATTTTGCATAATAGGTGCCCTTTAAGGAGCACCTATTGTCCGATTCACGTTTTTAAATTTCCTTTAGTGTGTAAGTGTGTATTGGTACATGTTAATGATATGCAAAAATTACAAACACCAAAGTAAACGATGACGCGAGTTATGGTCCCCAACGTAAATCTCTTTTCTTGGACTACAACAAACACACTGATTGTAGGCAACAGTTTACTTCCTGGGATTGGTATTGTAGTAAAGACCGACATTATCATAATTCCTCCCGCTTCGGATTTACAGTCTGTAAGTTAACTCCTGTTAACAACCAAATCTTTCAGCATAATAAGGAGCGTCACATTTCCGGCTGACGTCAGAGGTTTTCGAGCCAATTACAACGTACAGGTTAGCTGGCCAATCAGGGACACAGAGCTTTTCAAATCCGTGCGTTTCAAGAAAAGAGTGAAATCTGGAGCTACAAAAATGTACGGTGTGTTGAAAAGAATGTGTTTTTTTACTATAAACCATGCAATCACATTGTATTATACCGAATGCATAAAATAACGTGGTTTTTAGCAATGAAATAGGTGCTCTTTAAATTTTCTGTACTTTATCAGTGTCTTTCTTTGGAAAACTTCATGTGTACTACTGTACTTTTAACTCCAGTACATTTCATGAATACACATTTTTACCTTCCAAACCTTTTACCTTAAGGACATTAAAAATCTAGTACTTTTCTTACTTATACTCAAGTAAAACTTTACTTTTACTTAAGTAATATATTTTTAAAGTATCAAATTGTTTATTGTGAAATGTACAGTGGTGGAATAGAATGTTTGATATTTAAGCAATATCGCTCGAGTAGGAGTGTGATATAGCTCTATATCATCACGGCTGTGATTAGGCCAGAGGCACGAGGCCGCAGGCCGAGTGCCGGAGGCAATCACAGCCGTGATGATATAGAGCTATATCACACGACTCCGAGAGCGATATTGCTTTTATACAACAGTTCGACGGCACACGTTTGAAAAACGAAAACTAGAAAACAACAACGGAGTTATTTTAAAAGCCTCTTTGTTTGAGAACTACTTCTTCCGCCACGGATTTGAGGGCGGCCAGAATGACAGGTAAAACTTTCGGCTGCTTTGAAGCTCATAACAACTCAATGGACGTAAAAGCCGTTACTTTATATTACCGTTTCTTGGTCACAAAGTGTAGTTTTAAGATTAGTTCAGTCGATAATGTATATGTATTATATTAAAATCTGCAGTCGATTAGTAAAGATAGCGCCTGTTTGAACGTTTGCTTAGTGAGATTCGGTATGAATGAGAACCAAAGCATGAGCGGACTTCAGTGTTCACTCGCCCCGCTGACCACCGCCCTCTCTGGGCTACATCTCTGAAAGAGATACCCTGGCTCTCATGTTGGCCTTGTTTGTTTATGATCGTCAAAATGATATCAAATCAGCAGTATTTGGTGTCATGATCAAACTATTACTTGTTTTTTAATTCATATTTAGTGTCTTTTGTGTTGTTATTGTTTTGGCGCGAGGTAAAAGTTAATAAAACTACTTGTATAACGTTACTATTGCTTTCTCATTTATTCTTAACGTGATACGAGCACTCGATTATTATTATTAAACTTTGTTCTTGTCAGTACTATATAAAACGGTTTTTTATAAGTGTCAGAGAGATGTTTTTGCATGCTGCTTATAAATAACGTTATACCAGTGGCGATATCTCATAACATGTTTTAATAGTCACGTCAGGATAAAGTTAATGATCAATGTCCACATTTAAAAGCTGCGGGGCTTACCTGCAGTTCCACGGTGTTTTCGCGTTCTGATAAGAAATATAGCTCCAGAAAAAAAACGAGTGTTTATATTCCTCTTTCCAAGTGTTAATCGTCCACACGATGTGACAAGACATTAATCCCATTAACTTTAACGTAACATCCAATAATAACTTCCGATTGGGGATTCACAGACTGATTTATGAGCTAGTAAACTAATGAGATACACGGAGAGTGATCCAAACAGCGCGTCTGTGTTTTTCCATTCAGAGATGAGCCTGCTTAGGACCTCCATTCACTAGGTGGCGGAATGATACGAAAGGTGAAGCGGTTACAGTGCCGATATTAGCACAATATCGCATAGCTCTTAGCCAATCAGATTCGAGAACCAGAAAGAACTGTTGTATAATATGCTTTAGAATGTAGTAAAGTAAAAGACAAACACTCTGATAAAGTACAGATGCTTGAAAATTACTTGAATAAAGTAAAAATACTTGAGTACTTTTTTATTATTTTAATATTAAATTATATGTTTTGAAGGTGGAATTTAAAGATAACACATCATTCCTACACTAACCAAATTGATTCATTTTGTGTTGACGCTGATCTTCAGAAACTTGTAATCTTTAAAAAAATGTAGTAAAAATTCTTTCTTATAAATCTACGGTGAACATTAACAAAAGGCAGTCAATGAATGATAGTAGCCAAGGCCAGTGGAATTTAGGCTTGGGAAAAAAACTGTTTTTGTTGGTTCATGTAAAACATTTTTTTTTTTGTTTAAAGTAAGAATTTTTGGCTCGTTCAAGAAAGTTGGTTTCACAAAACATGAAGGACCATTTAAAGGGATAGTTCACTACAGAATTTAAATTCTGTCATTATTTACTCAACCAGAGGCCTAATTTATACAATGCTGCATAGAAACCACCCTACATTTGATCTTTAGATTATGTATCAAAAATACGTACGTGTGATTCATTAACCGAACTTACGCACAGAAAATGCGCGTACCCCTTTCTTTCGGATGTGAAATGTATAAATCGCAAATGATCTTGAACTTGTTCATTTGTTCATTTTTAGCAATTAAATAGGTGCTCTTTAATAAATACAAACCATTTTCATGTTACATAAATATTGTAATTTTTTTTAAAAACATTAACAACTGGCATAGACAATTTTAAATATTTGTCTTCAAGCCTCAATTCAATGTATAGTTATGGGCTACTATACATACCTGTACACTCCACCTTTCATTGTAAGGTAGTAAAGGCAGTGCAGAGGTGTGTTTAGACATCTTTCAGGCAATGGTGGGACACAGAGGGTACGTGACCTCTGAGCAGCAGGGGCAACGCCTCTCGGCAGGTCACAGGGTTGACCTCCGACCTCACCGGATGTGCCTCCGCAGGGAGAAGAGCAGAGAGGAGTCATGGGAAATAGAGGCGACAGCAGGGGCCGTGTCTTTAACCAGATGGTAGGCTTAGATTAGTCATGTCCACGCCGCATGACAAAAAGACAAGCACAACCCTATCAAATCTGTCACTCCTAGCACACAGCATCTAAAGGTGTGCGATGAAAATGCATAAACCATCATCGCATATTTTACAAAGTGACAGTGCAGTGGGTTGCTGTTCCGATCAATGATGTCTTCATCTGCTTTCTCAGCAGCACGCAAGATAATTAGCAGAAATTTGTGTCGATGATGACAAAACTTGCCCTCATTACGGAGGGGGAGTGAATCATTTTGGATACGATATCGAGTCGGATTCGTATTGTAGCTCAGATGTTTTCCTAGCAGGACTCTGTGCCTACTGAAACGTGAAGAGTTCTGAAAGTGCCGCGAATGTTGACAAAACGATGTCTAGTTTTCAGGAAAGTTAACTCTCAGCAAACAAAGGGCATACCAGTCTAGCTGAACCAATATATATTGGCCTGTTTGAATTGAAAACAAAATAAACCCAGCTCACCTGATATTCTTATTGCTTTAACTTGTTTAAATGTATTTCTGAAAGTTGTCATTTGTCAGCCTGATCTCACTGATAATACAGTAGTATTAATACGTAACTTTCAAAAACACAAACTGATTTTGTTTGTATGTTTAAAAAGATGCTGAAGCGTACAATGTAGACATATTTGCAACATTTAAAGGATTAGTCAATTTTCTTTACTCACCACCATGTCATCCAAAATGTTGATGTCTTTCTTTGTTCAGTCGAGAAGAAATTATGTTTTTTGAGGAAAACATTCCAGGATTTTTCTCATTTTAATGGACTTTAATGGACCCCAACACATAACGCAGTTTAAACTTGCGGTTTCAACACATTTTCAAAGGACTCTAAACGATCCGAAACAATACATAAGGGTATTATCTAGCTTAACAATTGTCATTTTTGGCAAGAAAAATAAAAAATATGCACTTTTAAACCACAAATTCTCTTCTTCCTCCGGCTGTGTGACGAGCCAGCGCGACTTTGCGTAATTGCGTAATGACATCGAAAGGTCACGTGTCACATATATGAAACGCACATTTGCGGGCCATTTTAAACAATAAACTGACACAAAGACATTAATTAGTATCATTCGACATACAACAATGTCGGAACGGTCCTCTTTCTCCACACTTGTAAACACTGGGGCGTAGTTTCGATACGTCATCCGTGACTTCTTGACGTGATGACGATCACGTATTTCTTCTCGACTGAACAAAGAAATACATCAACATTTTGGATTACATGGTGGTGAGTAAATTATCTGGATTTTTTTAACAAAATGGACTAATCCTTTAATCCTAACATTATTACGTTTTTACAGCTACAAAACCGTTAAACATTTACAAATCTTTCATACCATAAAGATTGCTGTATAATTTCCCTTTTTTGCATTCCCCTTCCCTTTTTTTCAATTTTATTGATAATGTTACCACCATTTTAACACAAAATCAACACAAAATGACACATAATGTGTTAAATAGCATAACACAAAAAATGTGTCAAAAATTAACACATCCTTTCTCAGAGTGAACTGGAATCAAGATCGTTGGATAAAGGGCTGAACTGTGATCTGTTCCTCACAATCGTATGAATTTTTAAAATGTGGATTACAGCGAATAAATAAAATTGACATCTTGTGTTTTGGTGTAATTATTGTTGCATTGGAGAAAACGCCTTTCGTGTGTCATGAGAATAACTAAATATTGCAAAATGGTTAAATGATCACAGAAATGTTATTCATTTTAAAGTTTTAAAGTGTAGTCTTGTTTAATATTACACTGTATGTAATTCTCTGAAAGTCATTAACATTTCATTAGGTAAATGACTAAACTAAAAAATCAGAAAATACGACTGAAAACATTCATATTTAATATGATTTTAATAATTATAAATAGGAATATATACAAATCTGGGGTGCGTTTCACGAACAACGACATAACTCTCTGCTGAACCTCCATAGCACGATGCATAGTTGGAGAAAAACTACCTGTTTCCCGAAAACATAGTCGCACATTCGTTGTTTGAACCAAAGGCAATTTAATGTCATATTATTGATGTAAATAACGTAAATTGCATCAGGAGACTGATTTTGTTATCATGATTTAGTCCCCTTTTTCAAGATATTTCTTAAATGCGCAAGTTCCCTTTTCCATCACTCCTCCTAGGCATTCCCCAGGGTCTTAAAGCCTGTAGGTATACACCATAGACTGTAAAAAATATGGACGTAGTGTCCGTGACGTCACCCATAGGTTTGTGCAGATAGTATTTGAAGCTTAAAGTAGGCGTTGCCTGCCGTTGCCATCTTGGCCGCGCGTCAACGCGCATCACTCCCGGATACCTGAAAATGGGTAAAGAGGCGGGACATGGGTGAAGCTGAGGGGTCTGGTTGCTGAAACCACGCCCACCTAGCTTGATTCTAGTGACCGCAGTGGCTGTTCAACAGTCACTCAAGTGACCACGCCCTTAATTATGCAGAACTTTAAAGCTTAACTCTTTCACCGCCAGCGGGTTTTTTTTAAGTTGCCTGCCAGCGCCAGCGTTTTTCATGATTTTCACCAAAGTTTAATGCCTTCCAGAAAATGTTCTTCTTCAAATATATAAACATACAATATATCAAATGAAAGAACAGACCCTCTGCTTTCAAAAAAAAAAAACTGTTTCATCCTACCTTCAGTAGTTCTTTTGTAATCAGCTTTTGAATATGGGTTTCTGCAAAAACACCAAATTTTGAGCAAAAAGCAGAGATAATTCAATTTTTGTGACGGACTTTTCATAGAGATCCCATTCAGAGCGATCTTTAAAACAGACACAGACATGCAGCCGCTTGCCATAGGGCAATGCTTCCGGGTTTAAAAAGTTGCGGAAGCCACCTGGTGGATAATAGCAGTATTGCGGAAAGACGGAAAATCTCGTCATTGGTAGGGAAGCGTTTTCTCTTGATTGACGAGATATCTCGTCAGTGGCGGCGAAAGAGTTAATATAATTTAGTTACAAACAAATTCACCCCCCTCACAGTTGTCATGAAGGGCAAACTTAGCTATATAGACCAAAAACTCTTTTTGTACCAGCCTGTAAACATATTATTTTCTACTGTAAGTTGGCCATTTTAACACGGGGGTATATGGGAATTGACTCCCTTTTGGAGCCTGCCTCTAGTGGCCAGTCGATAAATTGCAGTTTAAGTCACTTCCGTATTGGCTTCATCAGAGAGATCGGAAGGTTGCCCCTCGGTTTACAACATACGCACTTTTCAAAAACGGGGCTTTAATTCTCTAACTAAAAGACGTAAATTGGACTTTGTATATATTTGTTTATTTTCAGTGCCGGTCTACATGTCATAATAACAAGGAACGCTTCTAACCACAGCTCAAAAGCTGTAGTTATAACCGCACAAGTTTGCGATGCAGTTTGCGAAAGTCAGCTGGAACGATGGTTTCGGGAAACACCCGAATCGTTGAATTATATGCTGAAACGATTGAACTTGCGACCATAGTCATATAAGAAGGAACTGAACTTCAGTTTTCTGAACTTATGACCGTCCGAGTGAGAAGCAGTAGAACAGATTGCTGGGGAATGTGAAACACGCTTTAGAACTTAAAGAGAGAGGACGAGAGAAAGACCACAGCCCATACAGCCCTAGAGAGAGACGGAAACAGGACAAGGTTAATGTACTATGACAGACAGGAGCCAACAACTTTCTTTAATGTTGTCCCGTTAGGACGCCTCTGGTGCAAGCATCTTTCGCATCCTTTAGGAGCCTCTCTGCCAACAACTGGTGGGGGAGAGAGCTGCCGACCAGCTGCCAAACATGACATTTGCTGGCGAGGGCCACTGAACCCCAGCAGGTGACATCTGTGGAACAGCCTTTCATCCCCCATGCCTGGCAGTGGTCGGGTACCTGCGCGAAGCCCCGGAGAGGAATAGATGAATGTGTTCCATCTCTCTCGCCCAGCTGGGGCTCCGCATAGCCACAGGGCCAGGGCGGCCCACGCTCCCCGGCTTCCAGAGGCAACATCTGCACCCACTGTTGCTTTTGTCCCCATCAGCGACCGATAACACGTACCGTCACGGCCTTCCAGCGCAATTTAGACAGCGGCTGATCATTACACCGATGAATAAACGCTATCATCATAAGGGGTTATTGCCTCATATCAGCTGTTTGATCAAATATGTATAAGCGAGCCGGGTGGAGACGAGGTGAATATCAAGAGCGGCCCGGCCGCGCGGCGCTGCGGTGATTTGTAGGGAAAGTAGCTGGCAGTGGATCAGAAAAATATTTCATTTAACAGTCAGACGCTGACATGGATGAGGGTGTTGGAGTTAAATATCAAGGTGCTTTTGCAACTAGATGTCTTTTATGAAAAATGGGATGAAATTGGTATTCATACTGTAAGTAAATGGTCATTACGGAGCTAAATAAATCCTGACAGGGTGAAAATGGGTTTATTTTGTCGTAATGACCGGGTCATTGTAGATTATTCTGCTTATTATACAGTCGACTTACCAAATATATGCATGAATTGACATGAAATGCTGATTTAAGTTGAAAGAGACTGTGGAAAGTTGCAAAGGACATGAAAATAGCACAGTGTGGGAAATTCGGTTGCCAGGGTCAACTATGCTGCTTAGACCAATCAGAATCAAGTATTTCAGATATCCAGTTTTGTATAAGCACAATATTACTTTATTTAAAGTTATTGAGTGGTTTATTGCTTGCATGTGTGAAACAGCGGCAACAGCAATATAATAAAAGACAACAGTAAATAGTTTATTATTAATAATAATAATCAGAATAACAATTCTTCCACCAAGTTATGTCGTTCATTAGCCTAACTGCAGGGTGTTTACTGTTGCCAAGTTATGTATGTGGCACATTAATATAAAAGTGTGGTCACAGGTGTGCACTTATCTGCATTTTACAATGGCTATGAACAGGCATCAGATAAAGTGAATATTATTTTGTGGTAGCATAATCTGAAATGTATTAAAACAGATCTAGTATCAGTTGTACCTGCATGCATTCTAGTCTAATTGTCTTTCCAAGCAAAGCGAAATGAATGCTCACTGACACCTGAGCAATGGCCAGGGTGTGTGATGTCACTCATCTCTTAGTTTTTCCTGACAGCATTTCTTCCAAATGTGCTCATAATTGGCAGCCCATGGTGATTTGACACACACAATTAAATTCAATTCTCATGATGCAGACTTTACATCGGGTCAAGTTTAGAAAGCATTATACAAATTGAGGGCAGACATTCACTGAGCGTTTTATAGTCACTGAGGGTCTTAGTGAAACATAACCGTCTGTGGAAGCATGCTAAGAACTATTATGTGGGATTTAGGTAATGCGGCAATGATATTTGTGTTTTGTATTCAGGTCAGACTTAGTTATGCTGAATTTAACCAAAACGTGATCGGGTTATATTACACCTTTAAAATAATAATTAAAGAAAATCAGAAAGAAAACGAAGCCTACCTTTTAGGACTGTTAAAGGGATAATTTACTGAAAAATGAAAATTCTGTCATCATTTACAAACCCTTAAGATGTTCTATATATATATATATAAAAATATATAAAAAAAAAAAAAAATATATATATATATATATATATATATATATATTAAAAAAAAAAAAAAAATATATATATATATATATATATATATATATATATATATATATATATATATATATATATATATATATATATATATATACGGCGGGGGAAATAAGTATTTGACACATCAGCATTTTTATCAGTAAGGGGATTTCTTTGACACAATTTCCACCAGATGTAGCCATCAAGCCAAATATTGAATTCATACAAAGAAATCAGAACATTTAAGTATACAAGTTGAGTCATAATAAATAAAGTGAATAAGTATTGAACAAACTTTATTCAATACTTTGTAGAAAAGCCTTTGTTGATGATTATAGCTTCTAGACGCCTCTTGTATGGAGAGACCAGTCTTCTGCATTGCTCAGGAGTGTTTCTCACCCATTCTTCCACACAAATGGTCTTTAAATCTTGAAGGTTCCTTGGGCCTCTTTTATGAACTTTGATCTTCAGTTCTCTCACTGGGCCATTCAAGCAACTTGATTTTCTATCTTTGAAACCACTTCATTGTTTCATTGGCCTTGTGTTTGGGATCATTGTCTTGCTGAAATGTCCACCCTCTTTTCATTTTCAGCTTTTTGGTAGATAGCAGCAGATTTTTATCCAGAATGTCCTGGTACATTTCTCCATTCATCCTGCCTTTAATAAAATGACGTCTGCCAGTACCCCTTGCTGAAAAGCAGCCCCAAACCATAATGCTTCCACCCCCAAACTTAACTGTTGGTATGGTGTTCTTGGGGTGGTGGGCAGTGCTATTTCTTCTCCAAACATGGTGTGTAGAATGACTGCCAATAAGTTCAATTTTGCTATCATCTGACTATACCCTATCATCGGAGGGTATACCTTTCGCGTCATTTTTTGACGAACTGGGGACTTCAATACTATTACGTCCGTTGCATTCTCTTCTCCGATTTTCTCACCATTTTCGCGTCGGTTTAAGGTTAGATTTACATAATGACATCCCTACCCAAACCTACACTCTTAAGAAAAATGGTTCTATATAGTACCAAATAAGAGTTCTTCAGCTTGTAACAATAGCAGCACCCTTTCTGGTACTATATAGAACCCTTTTTTAGATGGTTCTATATAGAACCTTGCCTTGAAAAAGTGCTAAATAGAACCTCAGTGGTGCTATAAAGAACCCTTTCATTTATCAGCAGTCAGGAGGATTATTTTTTTATTTGTTTTTTCTTATTTATAGCACTTTATAAGGTTTAAAAGTTTAAAAACAGAATTGCAAGACATCAGAACATACTTTTATTTTCACTTTTTCATTACATGAGGTGTCATACAATAATAAATATGTGCATTAAAATCACGATCAGAATAAATATATTAATTATTATGCAAATATAACAAATCACTACTCAAATAAGATATGGATGTTAAATAACAGCTTCAATATTAAATAAATTAACAATAAAATTTGGCAATTAAAATCATTTTAAATAGACAACAATTACATGAAATCAATAAAATCATGACATCAACATCAAAACATGCAAATTATAATAAATCCTGAATATTAACATATTATTGACATTACATTCAGATGTAAACACTTTAGCACAAACAGATCGATGACATAGAATACAAATGAATGGGATGTTTATAATGCATTATTAACTGTAAAAATAATTATTTTCTTTACGGGATCATCCAATACTCCAATACTCCATCCAATGTTCTTTGTTTTGTTGCAATGATGCTGAACATTTAGTCAGATAAGAGTAAGATAAGAAATGGTCTGCTATTGTCAGGTTGATCTTGAGACGCAGGGTGTGATTAACACAGATCTCCATCACCTGGCTGTTGTCATCATCATACAAGGTTGAGCATCAGGCTGAACAAAATTTGGATCTGTTGGAGATGGGAGAAAGGATAAGACATGGAGACAAAACAAGTTAATATTAGACTGGAGTTTGCTTACATACTGTATGTAAAACATGATTTGACAGAATTTTTAATATGATTCTGCTCAAGATACCTGTTTTGTCAGTAAATAGGTGAATGCTTGGTGAAAGATTTATTTATAAATTGAATTCACTCAATTCACATAAACCACTGTTATCAAGCCAATGGCAGACCTCCAGAGCTTCACTCATGATCCACCTACAACAGATAGACAAAAATAATTCTGTTATCACAAGTAAATGTGCCACAAGATCACACACATAATCTCCAAAATGTTTAAACAGTAAATAACTATTATTTTAATGCCAGCATTGAAAGTAACATGCATACATCACCTTTAAAAACAGGATGTGTCTTTCATATCAAGTGGTCATACGCACTGCCTTCACTCCCAGCATAAGCAAGATTACCTCGCATATGAAAACTCTGAAATATCAATAAAAAAAACTAAACACATGTTGTACCACATTCTTTTCATAATTAGTTTAATAAACTTAATGTAAAATATACATGTATATGCTTTATAACAAACACTATAACAAATCATTATCCTAAGTCATTGTTAAAGCAGAGTCCCTGAAATACATCATTTAAAACAATATGAAGATTACCTGCTTTAAAGGGAATGAAGCTTACAGTATGTTGACCTGTTATAAAATAAATAAAGTACATCAAAAACACGCAAAACCTCAATTTTGCAAAATGTTTAAACAGTAAATATTATTATTTTAATGCCAGGATTGAAAGTAACATGCATACATCACCTTTAAAAATAGAATGTGTCTATATCAAGTGGTCATACGCACTGCCTTTATTCCCAGTAAGATTACCTCACATACAAAAACTCTGAAATATCAATAAAAAAAACGAAATACATGATGTACCACATACTTCTGATAATTAGTTTAATAAACTTAATGTACAATATACATGTACAGTATATGCTTTATAACACTTTAACAAATCATTATCCTAAGTCATTGTTAAAGTAGAGTCTCCTATCATTTAAAACAGTATGAAGCTTACCTGCTTTAAAGTGAATGAAGCTTACAGTATAACGTTTACCTGTTATAAAATAAATAAATTACAATAAGAACACACAAAACTTCAATTTTCAAAATGTTTTTAACAGTAAATTATGATTATTTTACCCTCTTACCTGCTTGTGATGTTAATCTGCTGGCGGTTCAGCAGGACTGATGATTCAGGGCTTTTACAGGTGAAAATAATCAAGAGGCAGCTTGAAAATAACTGACTAAATTTAAAATCAAAAAAGGAGGGAAATAAAGAACCCTTTTGCCAAGACAAAGAACCATTTCAGCAAAAAATGGTTCTTCAGTAAGCTATGGTTCTATATAGAACCTTTACCATCGTTTCAGAACCTTTGAAGAACCTTTTTTCTTAAGAGTGTAACTCTAACCCCAACGCCAGGTGACAACTGTTTCTAACCCCAACGCCAGGTGACAACTGTTTAATTTCGCGTACACTGTTTAATTTCGCGTACACTGTTTAATTTTGCGTAATCTAACCCTAAACCGACGCGAAAATGGTAAGAAAATAGGAGAAGAGAATGCAACGGACGTAATAGTATTGAAGTCCCCAGTTCGTCAAAAAATGACGCGAAAGGTATACCCTCCGCGTCACATATTGACGAATGGTCAAGTGTCGTCAAATATTGACGACATGGGGTGAGACTGTGTTACAAACTTTGACCAAGCCTCAACATGCTTTTTGTTTTTAGCAATGGAGTCTTGTGTGGTGAGCGTGCATGGATACCATGGCGGTTCAGTGCATTGCTTAAAGTTTTCTTTGAAACAACAGTACCTGCTGAATCAAGGTCTTCCTGAAGTTCTGCACGAGTGGTTCTTGGCTCTCCTGATTATTCTTTGGACTCCTCGGACAGGGGTCTTACGTGGAGCACCTGATCGTGGCCAGTTTATGGCCATTTCTGGATAATGGCCCCCACAGTGCTCACAGAAACATTCAGCATTCTGGAAATGCGCCTATAACCATTGCCATCAAAATGCTTTTTAACGATAAAATTACAAAGATCGTGAGATAGTTCTTTGCTTTTATCCATCATGAAGTCTTTCCTGTGTGCCTCCTGGGTAATGAGAAGTCTTTATAGGCCATCAATTAGGACTAAAGCAGCTGATATCAATTAGTACTGATAGGGGGCAGGGTTTCTCTTTCAATACTGACAGATTTCAGGTGATCTCCTGGCTTTCTATGCCATTTTGAACCTTGTTCTCTTCATGTGTTTAATACTTATTCCCTGTGTCATTTCACTTTATTTATTATGACTCAACTTGTATACTTAAATGTTCTGATTTCTTTGTATGAATTCAATGTTTGGCTTGGTGGCTACATCTGGTTTAAATTTTGTGTCAATAGCCCACTTAGAATTAGATCCTTACATTACAGTAGACCATAAAGCTGTCTGTATGTCAATCAAACAATAAAAGAGAGAAAAAAGTTTAACATATATTGATATTGTGTATGACTGTATGTGCTAAATCTATTAGTTTTATCAGTGATTATAAGGTATGGATGTAGTAATATTTGTGTTAATTTTGGATTTGCTCAAAATTAACTTTAACAATTTGACTTTACAATACTTTTTTCCCTGGAAAGCAAGATGAAACTTAATTAAAATAATATAAAGAGTTTAAAAGCCTTTGAATAAAGTTGGACAGTAACTTTAAAAAGTAAAAACTATAACTATAAAAATACAATAATAATGTCGTCATATTTCTTGTGCAAAAATCACAAACTTAAGCCTTGTCTTTGGAAAGCCATTAGATCATATAAATTGTCTGTTAATGACTGACTCCACTTCAAAAGGTCAGCTGCAAATGGGGTCAGAGCTGAAACTGGATGAACTTTGAACGCAGTCTTATGGCACTTGACTGACATGCAAAGCGGCGCCAGGTGTAACTTTCTGTTACAGAGTTCAATGAATTGAGTCATGTTAAAGTGCCTTTAGATGCTGCATTCTTAAAGGAACTTGGGCTTCTAAAGCACCCAAAAAAACTTAAGAATTTGAATAGTTTTGGTTCTAACTGAAGAGAGCTAGATGCATGCAGCTCACTAATGACAGATACGGTAGATAAGTAATAATTCATCAAAAGATACAGGAGATATTTTTAATAAAGGACAATGTTTCATCACCAGTTGAACTGACAATATCAGATTAAGCAATCCTCCATGCAGCTTGTATTATTTTCTCTATTATAAGGATGGAGTGAAATAAGACTTAGTATTGATCCAGTATACTAATTGGATATTTGGACCATCTGAGGGCATCTGAACATCTCTCTGTATGTCTCTCGAAGCATCACTCTATATATTTGTTTTTTTTTCAGGGGTGTGCAACAGGGCACCACTCTCAGCCCACCAAAGATGAGGGGTCATGAGAGCACTCACAAAGATTCATGGCGATCCATATCAAAGCTGAGCTCATTTACTGTGAAAGGATTAGAGCTTGCTGAATTATTGCAAGGAAAGTTCCATTAAGTGCAACAGTTTATCATTTCAAAGCATATTATGAGTGTAACCTTAGCTTTGTGAAAAACCATATGTGATGCCCCTCCTTTAATAAACGTCTACAGGATTTTCTGCTGTTTTATCATCCACCATGTGAAAACTGTACAGCACACCTCTCATCTACAAATACTATTTGAATCATTCAAGTCTGTATTCAAATCCCTAACAATATGCATGAGCAATATAAACCTTAGCAAGCGCCAATAATTAGACAATGATTATACCTCATGTTATATTTTCAATCCAACAATTTGCATCAAATAGTATTATTCTCAAGTCACAATTACAATGAATTAATTCCAGTCTATTCACCTGGTTCGGTGCTCTGTTTTGGACACCCTGGCACTTCTGGTATCCTCTGTGCTATTTAACTAACAATAACAAGAGCAATTTAGCAGGCAGATTCGCAGGGACTCCAGCCAAAGCACTCTCAGTGGAGCATTCTCCTTTCACTTCTACTCAGGACCCTTTTCTCAGAAGTCCTGCCCCAACACGTGTCACAATGCCCCACTGTAGCACAGACGCCCTGGTGTGCAGTGTCTCTCCAGAGGCGCCAGGCATATCTCCTGCATCACCTCTCCACCAGCAGACAAAGACAGGCACTGTGACAACATAAAGATCTATGTCATAGTAACTTAATATGCACACACACGTATCCCCGTATCTGCCCTGTCTCACCGTAGATTAGTGCTGGTTGGTCTTCCTCGAGTGAGAGGCTGTTTAAGGTGGAGACAGCGTTCTGTCTCTGTTGCTTTCTTCTCATGCGTGACCCTCATAACTTGAGTGAGGGTCAAATGGCAACTGAGCATGAAGCGCACCGGCTCTGTTCCTACAGAGGCAGCTATCTCTCCTGAGGAGAAGGCTGTTTTACAGGCATCTTAATTATGCTGCCTTCTGAGCTCATTTGTTTTGGTCGAGTCTAAGACCTCTGCAGAGAACGCAATCGATTAATGCATTGCAATGAACAGTTTTGTAATCATATACAGTAAAAGTAATGTCTGGGTGTTTTAGGGGTTGCTTTTAATGCCCTATCTGGTTAGATTAAACCAGTGGTTTTCAAACTGGGGGGCGTGAGACTGTGCCAGGGGTGGGGGTTTCAGTTTAATGACATTTTATAAAATGTATTATAGATACAGAAATCCTGTATACTTAACCCTTATAAAAACAAGGCTAACCAACTGCAATACAATGTATCATTTCATATGTATTGTTTAATTCAAATTCTAAGTTTCAGATTCTTTTATAATTTTTTTTCGAAGGGGATACAAAGGGATGCACTTTACACGTCGAAAATTTGAGAACCATCATTAAACTATCAAATATGAGCTGTATGGTAAAAAATGGACAAAACACTAAACGTTTAAGGTATTTATTAGACAAAATAATTTGCCTCAAAGGCAAAAAAGAGGGTATCTTTGTTTTATTTGAATATGCAAAAACTGCACAGAAAATATTTGTTGATCCTCTTTTATGGTAATATTTAGAGTCTAAAGTTTATACTTTAGTTTATACTACAAACACACCAATGCACTATGCATACAAAACTTTTAATGCACCTTTACTATAGTTATATAGTACTGTGCAAAAGTCTTAGGCCACCATGCCAGGTTTAGATTTGTTGTTTTTGCAATGTTAAATATGATATAATAGTAATAGTAATAACAGGGCTCAACATAAAGGACTGCCCGGTTGCCCGGGGCAAGCGTGAGAGACGTTCGGGCCAGTAAAAATTATTGTCACTTGCCCGATAGGGCCAGTGCTTCACCCTCAGTCACTAAAAAATATTTTCATCAATGTATATTATTTAACATCTTGGAAGCAGACATTTACTTGTGCAAAATATTGAATTGTTTCTTTTTACCCAATTTGCTGTCAGTTTACAGGTAAAGCAGAAAAGTCGGGAGCCTTTTTTCGTTGGAACATGTCAGTTTTTTTAATAGAATACATCCAGAAAATACAGGAAATGTGTATATACACTGTAAAAAAAATCAGTAGAAATTACAGTATTACTGGGTATTACTGACAACTAGCTGCCAGTAACTTACTGTAGATTTTACATTTATGTTATTTAGTGGCAACAGTTTGTTCAAAGTTAAATGAACATGAAACATTTTCAGTCTTTATCTTTTACAGAAAGTTACTGGCAACCAGCTGCATTATTACAGCATTTTTTTACAGTGTAGTATTAAAAACTGTATAAAAAAATGTAAACTTGATGTGTCATGTTTTAGGGTAAACTTTCCTTCCACTTGAGCAATAGCAGAAAACTGCAGGATATCTTACACCTAAATAAAATTAAATCCTAATTTATAATTTTAAAGAAATTAGTCTTTTTACTTAATTCTGCTCAAAAGTGCTCAAGATGTGTTTAGTGCCAAGAGAGGTCACACTAAACACTGACGATACCTAAAGAAGACATTTAGACATTTTATATTTTCTGTTTGTATCTTAAAGGCACACCGCAGAACTTTTTGGCCACTAGGGGGTGCTAGACATGTATTTTTCACGTCTAGCGCCCCTAGAGGCCACAAGCGCTGCAGCACTGCCGCAATGGAAAAGAAGACAACTCTTTAGGTCACAAAGTGTGTCTTCCAGCATGTCATATGAATATAATTTCATGGGTTTTATTTTTTTCAAATGCCAAAAGATCACATAGCTCACTTATACAAGCCAGTTGTAACGGTGGTCGCTTGGTTAAAGTTTCTATAAAAAAATTGCCTCAAACAGGAATCGAAGCCGGATCTCCCGTGTCGTGAGTCCATGAGGCTACCACAGCGCCACAGTGTCACATGACAAGTCTCTCTCTGTAGAGACACTCTCTAAAAAGCCTCCAGTAAAATTCATGTTAAAAAAATTGTGTTCAGGTGCCAGACTGGACTTTTATATGCAAGCAATATAACATTATTTACTAGTCCAAAAGCATGACGGCCAAGTCAGCATCTGTCAGGAACCCCTCCTCCTCCTTTAGTTCACGCCAGCGAGCGAACGCTGGCCCAATATAATTGATCCTCGTCCTTCAGGAAAATAAATAGTTGCAGTCTTACGTCCAAATTTAAGGAAGTGAAAGAAGTGACGTATGCCGTAAAATAGATTTTTGTAGTTATTTTTTGTGCTTGGGTTACTACCCGAAACCTCAAGTTTAAAAGTACAAGTAAACGCGATACAGACCCTTTCAGGCTATGGTAAACATGTCATTCAACCTATTTTAGGCCAATGTACCATCACAAGGGTCTTGAAAATATATTATGAAGGTTGAAAAACTACAAAGTGTCACTTTAATAAAATAGATTGAAAGACAAATATGAATGGAAATTAAATATATA
This sequence comes from Misgurnus anguillicaudatus, assembly GCF_027580225.2. Lineage (NCBI taxonomy): Eukaryota > Metazoa > Chordata > Actinopteri > Cypriniformes > Cobitidae > Misgurnus > Misgurnus anguillicaudatus. Next base: position 531,046 of record NW_027395278.1, read on the forward strand.
TATATATATATATATTTAGAGAGAGAGAGAGAGAGAGAGAGAGAGAGAGAGAGAGAGAGAGAGAGAGAGAGAGAGAGAGGTGGTTTCACATAATAAATCATAAATCTTTACTTATCAGGCACAACATTTATTGAATTGACTCTAATGCATTTTCAATACAATTACATACATGCACATAAACACATGCATGACACTGGCACAAACTATTTGTTACAATTCTTTATCTTTATTTTTTATTTACTGTTAAGCATGTTTTCTTTAAATATTTTTCATCCTTTGCTCTTCCAGCTTGAGAAGCTACCAGCCTGTTGGCAGGTCGTCTGTGTGAAAACAAATTTGGATGAAAACACCATGTACTATATCCATTTTACATGCCCTCAGTCAATATTTGTGCATGAGCCATTCCTATGCATTCGGAAAACACAGAAAAACATTTTTCATTCTGGACAAAATAATTTCCTCAAATTTGACATCTCAAACAGACTTCTGCTAGCTGGTAATAAATCAACACGACAGCAACTTCATCAAATATGCGGTAAAATGGTGTATTTCTTTTTATCCTTTGTGAGACAGCAGGAAACTGGAAAGATGTAATCGGTAAAGAAGCCGAGAGACACCAGCACACATGGCACGGTTAAACTCAAGATGTTGAGAGCTGTAAAAGCACCACTATCTTTAGTTTGTCGATCTCACTCTTCTGCACAGAGTCTGCACATGTGTGGATCTCTCGGAGAGCTCGGCGCTCTTTTTATCTCCTTTCGTTTCTAGCACGCCTCATGTCGGGCTTTTGTTTGCCAGAAAACGCGATGAGGTTCACACTCAGAGAGGTGGCGAGGGAAGGGGAACAGCAGGCAGGAGCCCTTTTTAAACATGGCACTTGCGGGGGTACAGCAGCCCACCTATGTGGAAACATCAGGGAGGCGTTGGCCCAGGGCAAAGCTGAAAATGAAGATGAAAGCAGAGCATCAGGGAAGCCTGTTCACTCGCTGCCCCATGTTTGCACAAACACCATCTGACCACAGCAACTCAGATGACCATCATTTACCTACAAACGTTTGACAGATTTATAGATGATTCTGCTAAAGATGGTTCTTGCCAACATTTCACCCCAAAGGAGGAAATTTGAAATATTATTTAGCAATAAAAATCAAACCTACACTTATATAATAATCAAAAACTTTGTCTCACTTTTTTAGTTCACTTTGGATAAAGCATCTGTTTAATGGCAAAAATATCATGCCATGACAAGTGCTATGAACATGAAGGAGATTTTATGCACATTTATGACAACTTGACATTACCAAGACAACATAACTGACCATTTTTACTAGTGATCCAAATTTAATTTGTCATTAAAATGTCATTAAGTGTTAAAAACGTATTCATTTAGTTGACGCTTTTATACAAAGCGACTTACAATTGCCATATATATAAATGTCAGAGGTTGCACACCTCTGGAGCAACTAGGGGTTAAAGGGACACTTCACCCATTTGCATAAAGCTTTGTATAGTTAGAACCCCAGTCATGTTTTTGAATGGTCGTGCATCATTTCCTCAGTTTCCGCTGAGACAGGAGAAATACAGATTTCAGTGTTGCACTTCCTTCTTTCAATCATCATTTTGCATCATTGAAAGAAGGAAGTCCAATATCTTTGTTGAGCGGGTGAGACTACAAACACCCCTTTTCTCGGTCAAATAGGCACCAAATTCAAAATGTATGTTATATTTCCACTACAAATATGATGCACTTTCAATAAAGATTCATGTTTCTACGGGTGAAATGCTCCTTTAAGTGTCTTGCTCAGGGACACAATGGTGCATCACAGTGGATTCAAACCCAGGTCTCTCACACCAAAGGCCATATAGTGTAATAGCATCATGAATATTATTCTTGACCTCAACAACAGTGACACAAATATAATTTGTCATTAAAATGTCATGAGGTGTTAATACTCTGTCAAATAGTTTTAGAACAACATCATGAATATTCTTCGGTTCAAAATGTTTTTTAAGTTTCCTTCATGTGTTTAAAAAATAAAATCAATAATTCAATAATATTAAAAATACAATTTATAAAATTATATCTTATTGCATAAAATTAAATGAAAACAGTACAATAATGGGTTAAGCCATGCAGCGTTGGGTCCATATTGCTGCAAATGTAATTACAATAAATTAATTTGATTAATTGTTTTGTTATTTTTTGCTTCTATGTCAGAAAGTGTCAGAACCCTCTGTGTCAGGAAGAAGTTCTGTTAGTTGTCAGTTTTTTAAGTATTGTGCTCATACATAAAGTTAAATATAATATTTTGATGTGTCTGTTACATTTTGTTAAAATTATTTGACATAATATTAACACTTAATGCCATTTAAATGAAAGTTTAATGTAATGTTAACACATAAAGCTAGGTAGTTTCTAAAGTTTGATAATTACTCTGCTATGTCATGTTTATGACAGATTTATGACTGTAAAAAAGTTACACTGTAAAAACGTCCCATAGAAATTACAGTGTTACTTGCAGCTGGTTGCCGGAAACTTATCGTAGATTTAAATTTATGTTATTTACTGACAACATTTTGTTCAAAGTTAAATAAATATTAAACATTTACAAGTCGTTGTCTTTACAGAGTAAAACTAAAATAACAGCCTCATGCAAAACATTCTGGGAACCAGTAATCATCATCAACCTTTTTCTGGTTTTTTGCTTCAGATTTTGTTTCCCAGAATGCTTTGCTTGACAACCAGCTGCAAGTAACACTGTAAATTCTACAGAATTTTAATGATTTATTGGTTTATGTAAATTGTCATCTCAAACAAAGACATCTCAAACAATGTCATCTTTGCATTAAAAATGACATAATGAAACAAATTACACTTAAATGACAGTTGTCATAAATGTGCATAAAATCTTCTTCATGATTATGAAAGGTGTCATGTCAGTCTTATGAACACCACTTCAAGTAAAGTGTTACCAAACATATCACCTGGTGTATGGAGCAGCATCAACCTTTGGAAGAAAAAAAGGAATAGTTTGATCACGTTTTCCACCCCACCTTTACACCACAATGTCTTTTGCTGACCATTAAACATGGTAGGGTATCCATAATGTCATCGGCGGCTATCCCATGGAGATCATTAGGTCTGCATTATATTATTAGCCTACACGTGTAATGATCTATATGAGGAATATGACTCTACAGAGTCAGACTGACATACACACCCTATGGATGAAATATGACAACACCCCCTTACATATACTAAACTAATTTAAGAGTTCTTTTGAAACCACCCAAATGAAGTCAAGTGCCTCCCACAGCTTTTTTAAAAAAAACATGAGCTACTCCTTATTAGGTATTTGATATTAACATAATGGTGTTATTTAGGCATCACTGAAGTGTGCGTGTGATCAATAGAGTGCTTACTAGAGTCTGTAGGCAATTTAAACTGTCCACTTATGCCTATAACAGCAGGCTAGTAGACAGGTAGTGGAAAAACCTGTCCACACATGTTTAGTTTATTACATTTTATCAGCACATTTTATCCTGGCATACTATAAATGTTTAAATTCATTGATGCTTAGAAGTTAAAAAACAACATTCCTTTTACATAATCCAAAGGCGAAACTGTTTTCTTCTATTCATAATTCAGCCCATAACGTTAACTCCTCGAGAAATAGCGAGGCTGTAATTTTGCCCTGTGTGTACATTGTGTCTGCTCTGCATACAGATGTAAATCAGAAGTGGCAGCCCACTAAAGAGCTTTAATATGGGCAGTGAAGGCTGCTTGAGTGGCTATTATACAGGCCGAATACAACTGACTGGACCTACCAAGAGACCGTTTCGTTTTGGGTGAATGAACATAACTCCTCTGAAGAAAATGTATTAGATTTTCTAACACTTTCTGACCTGTAAAGCTATATCACAAGCAATCAAAAACAGATTCATTTCATATAAATTCCACAAGCAAGATTTTGTCAGCATATATGTATAATACTTATAATAAACTATTATAATAGGAAACAGTGAGATGAAAAATTCAGGCTTATAGTCAAAGTGTGTTTGGATATGATTGCGCTTGGATGGGTGGCAGAGATGAAGCGGTTTCCCACAATTCCATTTTCTTTTTGTCCATAATACTGTTTTACAGTCCCTCCAGAAAAACGCGATTATGCGATCGCATAGTTCAATGCATAATCAACCAAAGTCCAGCATATTTATGCGGGGGTCTCATTTTTTAAATACGCCGCACAATTCTGCACGTGGTTTCGCATGAGCTCGCGAAAGTTTCACGTGAGCACTCCAATGTCACCTTAGGGGCTCGGTAGGTTTGCACCGTAAAAAACATGTAAAAAACATGTTGTACATTACCTTTTAAGTTTAATCAACTTGAATTTACAATTAATTTAAACTCTTTTGACTAGTAAGGAATTTTATAAATTATAAAAATTTATTTTAAAAAAGTTATTTTAACTTTATTTTTATAATTTATAGCAACTCCTCACTAGCCAAGAAAGTTAAGATGAATTGTAATTATTATTATTATTACTATTATTGTATACTATTATTTCACATAATTAAACACAAATACTGTTTGATGTGTTTCATATCACCGTAAATCAGTAATACTTTAAGCCTTAGTCATTATATCTTACGGACAATAACATTGATATTAAAGATTAAATTAATTGTAATTTCAAGTTGATTAAACCTAAAAATTTAAGTGCAACAAAGAATTTTTGTAGTTTGGATAGTGACTTCCAAATGCTAGTGTTGTAGTCAAGACCACCTTAACCGAGACCAAGTCATGACCAAGACCAAGACAGGCCGAGACCAAGACAAGACCAAAACTTTAAAGGGTCGAGACCAAGTCAAGACCAAGACCAAGACAGGGCCGGGTTTCCCAAAAGCATCGTAAGGCTAAGTTGATCGTTAAAACGATCGTACGAATCATCTTTAGATTACGGGCCGTTTTCCAAAAGCTTCATAACTTAAGTAGCACTTGAAAATCATTGTAGATCTACGAGTGCTCTGGAGTAATCGTTCATTCATAAGTGCATTGTAAGACAACAGAGTTACAAGGTCACCTGCAGGACAACCAGCAAATTGCACTCCTGCAATGACGATAATGTAATGTTTTAAATGTATATTTATTTATTGGGTTCTTCTTTGTTTATTTGTTTAAATTACTTTAATATAATATATTTAAAATTCAAATGAGAAATCAAATTTAAATGACTAAACATAAATTAATAAAGAAGGAAAAAGTATTTGGTACAATTTTGGTAAAAGTTGGTACTAGCAAATAAATAAATATTTACGGTACAATGCAATAATAATTTATGTTAATAAATAAACATAGATAATAAAAACAACAAATAATAATAATAATCTAAACTATAATAAAAATGCAGAAGGCATTTTGCAGTGGGACGACTCCTAACTAAATACGGAAAAGAATATTTCATTATGAACAATTTTAAAACATTTAAAAAGTCAGTGAACAATTATGAATAATAATATAAAAAATATTATTTCACATCGACTAAAGATGATTAGCCTAAACAAGCTTCTGCTACAAATTTTAGTCATTCTATTGGTGACATTTCAGCACTTGACAAACGGATAGCGACTCGTAAGTAGCACTTAAAACCCAGCTGCGAGCGATCGTTTCACGTGCATCTTTGGGAAACGTACGTAAATGAACAACGAATGTTCGTAAAGTAGCTCGTAGAAAGTGCTCTTAAGTGCTAAGTTCAATCGTTATCAGGAAACCCAGCCCAGGCCGAGACCAAGTCAAGACCAAGACCAGTGCAAGTCACTGCATTAAAACACTTATGATAAAATGTGGAATATGCATAGGCACTTCTTGTCTGTGTGTGTGTGTGTGCCATCAGAGAAGTTAATAAAATAATCAAAGGCAATGCAGATATGTGGGAATTTATCTTTGTCTATAAGCAAATAAAAGTGAACAAACACTAAAGAGCTGAAATCAACCATTTATTCTGAACTGTCTTTCCATGGCTTGCCATCCCCTTTACACAAGGTGTTTTTAGAAAAAAATAAGAAAAATTGTCAATGGGAGAAAATTTAAACAATGCTTAAACAATGCCAACATCATATGCCAAACCTGAATAAACTGCATAAAATGAATGATAAAAAATAAATTTGTGATGTGCCATCAGTTGTGGTCTTGACCGGTCTTGAAATAAAATTCAGAGTCCTCTTTGTCTGAGACCGAGACGAGACCAAGTAAAAATGTGGTCAATTCCAAGACGAGACCAAGACCTGAGACCGGTCTCGAGAACTACAACACTACCAAATGCATACATGCATATAATTATATTTATTTTTTATTATAAGCCACATTAAAGCAACACAAAGGTTATACGGTCATGGGTCATGCATGGATTGAAGTCGCTTTGAATTAAAGCATCTGCCAAATGCATAATATGCATGTGTGTGTAAAGATCAATAGGTTAATTTATTACAATTACACCATTGGGGTCTCTGGGGCTCCAAACATAAAGTAACTGATCTCATCAGACCATGTTAGATGAAGAGGGGAAAGCCCCCTAAACTGTTTCCAGATCAGAGGAGCTTTTACAAGCACAGACTGCTCGTCTCTCACAGGGGGCAAAGGGAGTTGAGGCCAGAGACAGTCTAAGAGTGCAATACATCTGAATGTTCAAACAAATTATAGTTTTGTGCCACCTATGTAAACAGCACTGGGCTCTCGGCCTGATGCGGCGGAGAGATATGGCCCTGCCCACAGAGCCGCTGAGTCTAGACTCCAGATGTGTTCACACAGACCCGAAACATGCCCAGCTCAGGACAGTTCAACGTACTAGATCATGCGGATGTCACGTCTGACAAAGTAAATTCCATTTAAAGCAGTCTCAGATATTTTGTTAATGAGGACAGTTTTCAGCTGGGCAGATTGTAGAACATGTTGTGCCGTATATGTGTGAAAACAGAAAAAAAAACGAGGAACGCATAGCAGTGAAACATGTTATCTTCTGTAATGCGTTCTGGGGAACACTTGCGTCGCTGCTGGGATACTTAAAGGAAGCAAATTAGAAAAATGTTGATTACTAATTACATTTTTATAATCGTTTCGAGAGATTATCCCAGTTGCATCTCGGGATGTTGTGGAGGATACTGATACTTGATGAGGGTGCGAATCGAGTGGCAACAATTAAAAAAAATAAAACATCAAATGTGTGAAGATAAAATCGTTCTCGTAACATAACAGCAGCTTTGATCGTGTTCGCTCTTTCTCTGGTGTCTGCATAAGCACCGTCACACTAGCTATTCTTGTAGGTTTGTTAATTGTTTGTCACCCACCAGGTACCATCTGTCTAAATCCCTCAGTCCCAGAGACATGTGTGATGGTACTGCATGCTGCTCCCTCTTCAGTGACCTGCACTGCACTCGTTCCTCCCTTACATTCGTACCATCCCACTAACATCACATCCTTAAACCTCCGGGAGGTGCTCACCTCCTGATTGAAACCTTTGTGAACTCTTATCTAATTTAGGGTGTGAGCAATAAGAATGTATGTGGTTTTCAGTTGGCAGTGTGGAAAATCTTCCTTCACCTCCTAAATGTGAAAAATCATATCACTTGCGATCTTGGCTTTGTCTCCAGGCAGGCAAGATTGTTCTCCAAAAATAATGACCTCATAGGTCGTTTGTGCAAGCACCTTATTATGACGTAAATTGACGTATTAAGGATAGTGTCCTCTAGCGGCAGTATATCTATAAGGTTCTTGCCTAAAACATCAGATTAGACTACATTTACAGACTATATTTGTAAATCTACAAACGGTTTCATAAACATTTATGGTTTTAAAGATATTTTGGAGCATCTAACCTCACCCTCACCCTTACCCTAAACTCAACCACTTCTCAATTCTATAAAATACAACATGCAAGTAAAAGTTCAGTCACAGGTATTTATTGTATAAAACAGTATAAAAGTTGTACAAACCATTCGCGCTGCACACCTTGCGAACTGAAGCCATGCGTTTACTTTATAAGAAGAATTCTGTGATCAAAACGCACATTCAGATCTCATTCAAACATAAACCAGCATGACGTAGTCGGTCACAAGAGCCAATAGCGCTTCACATTCTTAGCAATGATGCAATCGGTCACGAGACACACAAGAGCCAATGCCTTTTTACAATCATAGATGACGTATCATCGCTGCTTCAGGCGGCAGTTTTTAAATCAGATATTTCTCACCTAATAAATATCACCGGATCTGATATTTAAAGTGAATTGTCATCACTTTTGTATCTTTTCTTCAAATTAATCGATCGTTTGACCTCGGTACACTTGGAATATTTTAAGTACATTTTTAAAAATTTGTGACTGTTTTGTGTGCTGTGTTTATATCATATAATAAATAAATGGGTACGTTATTTGCCCTTAATGCCTGAATAGTGTAATGTGTAATAAAATACAGTTAATCCTGGTGGTTTAAATTGAAAATCTTATCCCAGCACATGTCATCATAGCAAAATTATACCCCAACATATAATTTTATAGCCTAATATACTTAGTGTCACCTGCTGCCGGACGAGGCGCTAATTTAGTTAACACATCTATTGGTTGTATTTGGTGAAATGGACAAACAACCAAAGCAATTGTATGGGTTGGAAAATGGGTTGGCCAGGCCTGCAGGACGATTGTGATATACATCTTTAAATTGACCAAATTCACAAAAATTCACAAAATGTGATTTTTCCTGTAGAGATCTTAGAAATATCAATATTTTTTGCTGTAAAATGAAATTACAATTTTCACCAATTATCCGATTCACGATTTTACATTTCCTTTGGTGTGTACAGTAACTGTGTATTAGTACATGTTAACGATATGCAAAAGGTAACCTTTGTGACCGACATTATCATAATTCCTCCCGCTTCGGACTCAAAGCCTGTAAGTTAACTCCTGTTAGCATTGCATTGTGACCGAATCTTTCAAACATGGTAAGGAGCATCATATTGACGTCAGAGGTATTCAGGTCAATCACACTGTACAGATTAGCTGGCCAATCGGGGACACAGCGCTTTTCAGATCGATAAGTTTTGTACAAAATCTGTGTGTTTCAGAAAGACAGGGATATCTGGAGCTACACAAATGTACTGTATGTGGAAAATAGTGTGTTTTTTGACACATTGTATTATACCAAATACACAAAATAACATTTTTTTAGCAATGAAATAGGCGCCATTTAACTAAATTAAACTATACTTTTCATAAATGTTGTCTCAGATTGATTTTTTGTTGTGATATAATTAAAATGTTTTATTTATTTATTTGATGGTGACATTTAATAATTTTTTGTTTTGTTTCATAATGCGCTATGTATGTAAACGCAGGCTCCACTGTGACAACTTACCCCATGGTGTTTGACAATACGTAATGCTTTCAAATCACGACTCCACAAAAGGCCAACACATGTTAATGTGACTAAAGCAGTAACGTACTATCACTTTTTGTGCAAGGCTATAGGTATACACAGAAATCGACTTTTAAAAAGAAAACAACCCTGAAAAATATTTAGGCCTTAAAAGTTGACAGCTAGCTCTCTACTATCAAATTTACTTTACTACACTGTCCAAGTAATGTTGTATGACTGTTAAAAAGAACAAAGGGTCAGCGTCTGGTAGCAGTCTTGAGAGAGTGGGTAACCTTCATCGGGGCGATGTGATAGGACTGTCTGTCATCGAGCTGTGACGAATGAGAGGTGGAGGTTTGGGATGGTGTATTGGGGAACCAAACAGGCTGAGCTGGACTAATGTAGCTCTACTGGAAACAGGTGGCTGAGAGGTCCCATGGAATTTTGGGTCACCTTCACACAGAGGCGCAGGGTTTGGCTGGTAAGCGTTGGTTCTCTGCCTCTGCTGGTAGATTATGTAACTACACCACTATTCGAGAAAATGTATGCTTCTAATCTGACAAATTATTACAAAATTATTTTATATACACAACATGATCTTATTTTTCATCAAGATCTTCACACACTCAAAAAAGGCTGGTTTATTTTTTAAGGAAGACATATCATGAACATCTGACTTTTTCCATGTGTAAGTGCTATAATTGGGTCCCCAGTGCTTCTGTCAACCTAGAAAATGTAAAACGATCAACCCAGTAACTTAGTTTTGATAAACCATTCTCTGCAAGCATGTAAAAAATGAAATTTGGCTCCCCTTGTGATGCCAGAAGAGGATAATACCGCCCCTTAATCTGCACTATCCAACCACGGCACTGCCATTTAGTGCAGAGAACTAATTTGCATTTTAAAGGACACTCCCTACAAAGTGGCAATTTTAACATGTTATAATAAATTATCTATATGGTATTTTGAGCTAAAACTTTACATACATACTCTGGAGACACCAAAGATTTATTTTACATCTTAAAACAGTCTTGTGAAATGTCCCCTTTTATAATGGGTAAATATTGGACAGAACACATGCTGGGTTAAAAATGACTCAATTGTTATTATGCAACCATAGATTATAATACCCCCACAGTTGGGTTAAAACATCCCAGCATTAGGTCAATTTTAACCCAGCAGTGTGTTCTGTCCAATATTTACCCAACATGGCTTGAAAATAACCCAGCCATTTTTAGAGTGCATGGTTTTTATAGCTCATGCGATTGGCTCAAATAAGTTATACTGCTCACATTTCTCTTGACAACTGGGAAGACCTCGATTATGATAGTGAGGCAAATTCAAGCTATATTGGACTATCTTAAGAAAAAGCCAAAGCCCCCTGAACCTTTTATTGTACAAAATATTGCAGAAAAAGGATACAACTAGCAAAATACATCGACAATGCACAAATGTATAGAGAAACATGCATTGCAAACTAATAAAAGTGTAGAAACAGTGAATGCATAGTTTCATCAGAGGTTTGGGAATAGAGCCACGTTTGATGGGCTTAAAATCTCATGCCATGGCAAACACAGAATCGTTTCCTCATATTGATTTAGAAGCAACATTTCCTTAATGCCTAGAAACTGCGGCTTCCCAAACCACTGGAATTTCCAAACTGCATGCTGTGTGGACTGTGTAACAAAGGCTGCAGCAGACATTCAGCAGAAACCACATTGACTTAACAGTGATTGCTTTTGGAAGCATTCTGGCTCATGGGAGAGCAGAATTATGATCTATAGCCTGTGTAACCATAAGCCATTCTGCATAGATCTCTTTGCCTAAATAGAAACACATTAGGGTAAATAACAAAAAGTCATATAAGTACTGTATCTAAGGACTAAGTCAGGATGTATATGCACACATACGCACAAAAAGAAACTATAATAGGCATAAACATGCATGGTCTGTGGAGGCATGTTTATATTTATATACTTATTTTATTATGACATATACTTCTTATTTTTATGACTTAAATTGGATATAATTTCCAAAGGGCCTTTTTAAACCTGCTCACTTCATGTGTTTTCTCTGATCTGATTTGTTAAAACTGTTTCATTTACATTCAGCCACATGAATGCATCTTGGCAAAATGTATATCAATCCGATCTTCTATTCACGCACAAAATGCAAATACACTATTCATTACTCCGCCTTAAAAAACTTAAGACGACTCTTATACAACAAAAGGCAGCACTTACAATATGTATTTCACACGGGGCGAAAGCGTTAACGCTTGACGGAAGGCTTGTCTGAAGCGTGGCCAACAGCCAATCACAGTGGCCGCAACACATGTTAAATTAACCCTGAATTTCGGTTTAAAACTAAATTCAGTTGCTTTAACGTTCTCGCTTTAACGTTATTCAAAAGTCTCTCATTATATAAATGTTGTATGAACGTTCTTGTTTGGTTATAAGAATGTTATTCAGAATATTATTAGAACATTTAAACGCAGGGTATCTAATTTTGAAAAATGCTAACAGTAGCCGACTAGCAATGAAATCATGATTCCACCCTCCATTCAAATCGCCATCCAAAATCACGCCTCTTTCAAAACACATGAACACACACAGATCAGACGGTCACATCTCATGTCTCATTCAGCAGTGACAAAACTTTACAGTAAAAAGTGAATAACATTACCAAAATAACCAACATAAACAACTGGTTTACATCAAAATTAGTTAAAGCACACTTTCGGTTGTGTAGACGTAGTAACTATATCGTTACGCTAATCCGTAAACGAACACAAATTTCATAAGCAACACAATGTTTCATCAAAGAAGATATCTGAATCCATCTCAATACAATCATATCGCGTACCTATCTTACCAGAATAAACAGTGCAACAATACTTTCAGACCCTTTGCCTCCTGTAGCTGTTCGCATCTCGTGGTAAAGCAGTAAAGTTACAGATGTTAATTTGGGTTTTTGCTCTTTGCTGATCCAGGCAGTTTTTGCTGTTGTTGTTTTAAAAGATGTCCTCCGTTTTGTGGCTCCTGTGCAGGTTGTCAATTCAGCAGGAAAGTTTGCCATTCTCCCTCTGTTTACAGACAGGAGGTGAGCGCACGGGAGGTGAGCGCACGTGAGCGCGCCGATGATGTTTGGTGTCTGTGTAAACAGGCTGCACGGTGGCACTCAAATTACACTTACGTCTTTCACAGATGACATAAATTTCTACAAATACATTTAAACAACTTAACATAGTAACTGCTATCAGGATGTGAGGAGACTTTTAACCAGCGTACCTAAAAATTTTACTGAATCAAATCAGATACGCTGTCTGTAATCCTCTTGTTGTATAAACATTTTATAATCATTCTTTCTTCTTTATACAAAGCGTTATTAGAACGTTTAATTCTCTTGTTATATATAAATGCTGTATTAAAGTTCTTGCTTGGTTTTAAGACCATTCTCATGATAGCACATTAAACAGAAGACCCTATTTTCGAAATAAAAAAGCAAGCTGCATTTTGTTAAAGTTATTGCCCATTTTAGGCTCCAGTCCTACTGTAGACCAGAACAGATTCCCTAATTTTTAAAGATTTATACATTTCTCAGAAACTTTTCTTGCTGTCATTCTGTCCACTTTAAGATGCAACAACCCAAGTTTCCTGTATGATCTGGTACAGATGCTGGCAGAAAGTAATATCAACTCCAGATTCTGCTCACCAGCTTTCCAGTAACACTGCTGCACAAAAAAAAAAAACGTGTCAGAGGTTGCCAGAGAATGCAAGCCAACAGGCACCAAAAAATTAATACCAGCAACCGGGCCCTGTTAAAAGTCTAGATTTTTTCTGCATCGGGGTCCAGCTCTGGACGTTAGTTTTCAGCAGTGACTGGAAATGATTTTAAGTGTTTTCAGAGTCCATACCCGAAATATGAGAGGGAGAGAACGTACTCTGTCACTATGTGTTTCTGATACAATGAGCCTGTCAACTATGACACCATCTGAAAGTTCTTAGCATAATCTCTGGCCCCTCCCGTTTGCACGGGGCTCTGAACAATAACATTTACTTAGATTGGGATCTATCTAATTCAACATATAATTATCTTTAAACTTTTTTCCAATCGTCATGGCTCCTTTTTCATTCAGACTGAATTATTAACATATGCAGGGAGTTGGATGGGAAACGCTGCTTAAGATGTAATGGAAGAACAATCAAGAATTGCTGTGGTCTGCAGCGATACTTGTGTACAATGCAACCAAAACTATTTAAATAAAACAGCACATGATTTTACATTGACTCAGTCTTTGCAAACACAACATTTGGATAATATCATAAAACCATGAAAAGATCAAATGTAATAAACCTAACCCCTACCTCATTGAATACATGTATGTAAGTGTTTCATTTACTTAAATATTGCACAATTGATCATGTTTATTGTCTGTTTCCAGATGAAGCTGTACTAACAAATGTCATATGTAAAAATAACTTTAAAGTGCTTTACTAAGTTTTAAATATCTGAATTGACAACTCAGAATTGAGTTGAAACAATTCAAAATACAACCAGTCATGTATTATATTTATGTGCATGTGCATATTGTAGATAATCATATAATAATGGTCTACGCTAGGTAATCATACATTATAATGAAACACTACGAAATAAAAATCCGCAGGACCAAACACTAATGAAATCAGTATGAAGGACTCAATGTTCTCCAAATTTCTTTAAAACATCAAGTTTTGATCTCTTATACAGAGATCTTTGACAGGTCATCTGTACAAACATTGTGCAGTTATTGTGAGAATGTGCGCTTCGGCCAACTTTGTTAACTAGGCGTGTGACCACACTTTCGGTAACTCGCGTTGGCGAGCCACGGGATTAGAAGTTTGGCATTACTTCTGTTTTGTTCTCTTTCTTTTTGTTCTCCTAATCATTCATACATCGCCTACAAGTCTATTGTTCAAAATCCCACCGAGCTGGAAACATGACATTTTAATGTGCCTGCAACAGTGTTGACCTGACTCATGTTACAAGAGTAATAATATTCTTGACAGGCCTACGGCTCCGGCGACCTCCAAGCAAAACAAACAAAACACTGCTACTAGAGATTAAGCCGTGAGGCAAACTGGAAGATGGTGGTCTGAGGAGAGGCCATAAGAAGGAAAGAAACTGGACTTGGAAACTGCCAAGATACAAGCAACTCATGACATCACAGTGTAAAAATAAGCTTACTGATACTGTAAATTTGTTACACTGCAAAAATAAAATACTAAATATTTTCGTTTTCCAGTATAAATATATTTCAAATCAAAATATATTTACTAACAAACTTCATTTCTAAAAATAACTGTACAGTGATCTTACTAAACCGGGCAAAAAATATCAGCCAGTGTGGTAAGAAAAATACGTTACAACTTTATTTAGTAGGGGAGAACCAGGGCGAAAGTAACATGGGACGAAAGTAACAAAGCGATTTTCTCCGCGCCCTGATAACATTTGCATCCCAAACTTTGAGAGCATCTTTAGCACACCTAATCCCTTGACAGAGCTGACAAATATCGCGTTATTTACTCACCGTTTTCCGTGTGTAGATCCAGAAAGGTTTTTTTTAACCATGATAATTAAATTCTTAAAGCGGTAATTTTTTTCTTATAATGCGGTGTGTTTTTTGTTTCATGTGTTAAAGTACTGATCAATCTACATGTTATTTAGTGCTCTTACAAATCTGTTTTTCAAAAAAAAGTTTTTCAAAATAAAAATACAGGTTTAAATGTGAGGAGATCCTGTTGAAACGAAAGTAACACTTGTTACTTTTGTTGTATATGTTGAAAATTGACATTATTCTCATTTAATTTAATTAAATTTTCATAGTGTTCAAACTGTTGATTCTCAACAATTTAGGTTGTACTGTTGGTTGCTTTTGAAGCATTTGATAATACTGAAATTTTAAATAAAATGTAATTTTTTGCAAAGATAAATTACAAAATAAGTTTGCAGTTACATATTAACAAGGCAATAGTCTTGAATTTAATCCTCAATCAGTCCTTGGAGTCTATATGACCCCAAACGACATTTCATTGGTCAAAAAAAAAGGTTCCCTTCATCTCAGAGATGTAAAACGTTGTGACTTTTCCTAAATAATCTACCTTTACATACATAAAAAAACTGGGCTTGATTCGGTTGTTCTAAAGGTATGTAAATTTTTTTTTATCAATCTGTCTCTTGGGGTCAATATGACCCCAATTGAAAGTGAATGGGAAATGCAAAGAAACAAACACACACAGGTATGACTGCCACAGAGAGCATTTGTGTGGAATTTGGCAAATAAAATCAGTCACAAATGCAGAAAATAACACATAAAGGGGTGTAACCTAATGCACGCACATGTACACTCACAAACACACATGCGCACACACACAGACACACACACACACACACACTTGCACTCAGTCAAATTTCTATGGCATTTTGTAAAAACAGACATTTCAAAAGCATCAAAAACTATAAAAAATACTATTTGAAATGATATTTACTTTTAATATCCTTTCTGATGTTTATATAAACATAAATTTACAAAATGTATGACAAAAGTAGTGATTTGAGCAGTTGTCCATATCCAGGAAAATGAATGGGTGTCTATGGGAATCTGCCTGTCTAAATGATTTAATTCCTACACTGTAATTCTTTTATGTTTTTTTCAAAAAACCGATGCCAGAATTCAACACGTCACGCCTATACCAATATCTAAAAACAATTTCAATCAAATTTAGATCATAATTTATGTGAATTTTCATAAAAATTTGATATTTTTCAGGCAAGCCAATGGTGTAGTTGAGGATTTTAGTGTTAAACAGGTTCAAAAAGAACTTCAAATCTCTCAAAACACAGCTTTATTGTATAGATGAGAAGTAAAAAAGAAAATATTATTTGTATTATTGAAAATTTATATTTTTCTTACAATTATGCTTTCAATTTTGGGGTCATATAGACCCCAAGGGCCAGAAGTGTAAACAGAAAACGAGGAGCGTTTGAGGGTTAATAAAAACACGTGTAACACAAAAACCAATCTTGTTTTGTTGTGTTACTTTTGACCCACCTGTGTGTTACTTTCGTCCCAGCTGACAGGGTCGAAAGCAATTACCTACATATGTTTAAAGTGAAATTATACTGAAGTCGTTTTACATTTTTTTTTAATTCCACCTGGATAGACCACACTTGTAAGTTATTGACCACAGCAAAAATATATAGCTGTCTATAACATTATCTTTTAAGTTTTTCTGAAAAATTCCCCTAAATTTCCCCTAAACTTCAAGTTAATTTTTCTTTTTACACGGCTTGTTGGAATGCTTGAATCTGATTGGCCCGTTGCGACATTTGCAGGTTTACAGTAACCTGAATGCTGCAAATCATTTTGACAGGTACAGTTTAGTATTAAACAAAAATTTTTGTATGTCTTTTAATAACATATGACATCATATTTACAAATGATTAAGCCAAATAGTGTGTTTGTGACATTCAAATCACAAATCACTATTTTTATTGTTCTATACCCTACTTACTTAAGTTGTAAAGAGTGAAAATATAACTTTATTTACACAAAAACTGTGCTCCAGCCGCTTTCTTCATTTTTTCAAACTCAACCACGCTCGTCCAATCATATTTTCTGGCCACGCACACACGTTGTGGGACATTGAAGGCAGCGAAAGATACATCTTTCTGTCTTCAAAAAGCATTTTGGAGGTTTCGGACGTAGCCTACAGTAAATAACCATCCAGATAAATCGATTCACTACTGTGAATCATTTAAGACTGAGCAGTGTTGGGGAAAGTTACTTTTAAAAGTAATGAATTACAATATTAAGTTACTTCCCAAAAAATAACTAATTGCATTACTTAGTTACTTTTAATGGAAAGTAATGCTTCTGTTACTTTTAAGTTAATTTTTCTTACTTGCCTGAGGCTTGATCTCTGATCCTTGCACATGTTTTTCTGATGACACATTTTGTCACTACATTCAGTTTAATTCAGTATGTTGTGTTGTTTTTAAATCAAAGTAACTTGCATTACTTAAAAAAGTAACTCAAATATTAATGTGTACATTTATAAAGTAATGCGTTACTTTACTCTTTACTTCAGAAAATTATTACGTAATGCACGTTACTTGTAATCCAACACTGGAGTGAGTATATATTGGAGTATATATTGCAGAAAAGTGTGTTTTTACCTTGGTTGTAAAGCTACATGTACAATACACGTTGAGCAAAAAATCGAATGCAAAAAAACATTTATCACGCTTCACCACCATTTGCGGGAAAAGTAGCGTGTTAGAAAAACTACACTTTAATGCCGCTGTCAGCTGATAAATGTATAGCAACCTCATTATTTAGTTACTCCCCAACGCAGCACACATTATAAAGCCATTCAAAGGCTTTCTCTTCTGAATGAAAGTGCATTAGAGGTGCCAATCTGACGATATATAATGAAAGGTAGGGACAAATGGTGTAATGGTGTCTGATGTGGTCTGATGGACCAGGCAATGCTGCTGTGGGTGGGCTGTAGAGGAGGGTGAGGAGAGGGGCGGCCCGGCGCTGTCCCCGGCCTGCCGTGTTTGGATAAGGCCGGCAGAACATGTGGAGGGATCAGCGTGAGGCATCACACCTGGAGGAAAAGACAACTAAACCGAGCCCTTCACCAGGGCTCTGGCTCCACCGAGTCTAGCCAGTATCTGGAAGTGATATCAGGAGACACGGCCTCCAACCTTCACCGCCGGTCAGGACACGTTTTACCTTCATAATGTGAGAACTGGGAGAGCAAAACAAAACAAATGAAAAAGTGGGAACGTGTCAACATAAACCTTAACACTCCCTTATAAACACAACGTTGTTTGCAAGTAAAACAAAACGTGCGTATAATTGTTTTTTAGTTTTTCAGTGTTGTAGATTTTTATGCATCGCTAACGCAGACCTCAGAAAGATGTCACAAAGATGTTAACACATTACTGATGATATGCACTCCTAAAGGCTGATTATATTGTATATTGTACTGTATACCATGGATATTGTCGCTTTTATAACACATTTAATGCATCTGCTAATCAATGTAATGTCAGGAACTTTGTCTCTCATTTGAAATGTTACAAAATAACTATTTAAATTTATAATCTCAGATACAAAACCTTCTAAGGGTGTCGTCTTGTTTTCTTTTAAATGATCTTTTTTTATCATACTCTTAATAGATTCTGTCAACAAAGCAGTATTTCTGAATGGCCCGAGCATTTGAAGTGAAAGTATTTGATGAACGAATAATACATACCAAGAGCATTCGGTTAATATCATTATCTCATTTTGACAGTGGTGGCGTTTAGCGGCTTTGCATCTGAGCTTCTGAAATATTATAGGGTAAAATAACCAGTTTTTGTAAAATTGTGTGGCAGAAATCACTCATTAATGTCTGTGTTTACACAATAATAATGTACTAAAACAAAAGTTGTTTTATTTGTTGTGTACAGACCAGTGGTGACTTCTCTTCAGAAGGGCAGAAGTTCAAAATATGTGTTTGGTATGTGAATTATGCCTCATGTTGAAGTATGTGCCTGCTGCATATGCAGCGAAAGGGTTTATGATAATAGAAACGCTTACGTTTAAAAAATACTTGCAAAACACTCACTTAACACTAAACTTTGTTTACACATGAAATTAAGCGAGTATCTGGCAAACACGAGCATCTCTTTTATCTTAAATATCTTTGAAACCTCTGCAGCACATATTTTGACATGACGCGGGATGTCTATAGGTTCATATAACACTGTTGTTCAACTGTATTGTGCATGCCAAGCCAGTAGTTGGCGATGTCACAAAATGTCTAAACACATGATGCACTACACATAGGCATGACGTTTTCCTTTTGCACAAATGTAAAATTTCTAGTTAACACAGAGATGATACTGGCATTGTTTTCAAATGTTTGCATATTTAAGGGACATTCCACTTTTTTTGAAAATATACTCATTTTCCAGCTCCCCTAGAGTTAAACATTTAATTCTTATCATTTTGAAATCCATTCAGCCGATCTCTGGGTCTGGCGCTAGCACTTTTAGCATAGCTTAGCACAACCCATTGAATCTGATTAGACCATTAGCATTGCGCTAAAAAATAACCAGAGTTTCAAAATATTTCCTATTTAAAACTTGACTCTTCTGTAGTTACATTGTGTACTAAGAGAGACGGAAAATTAAAAGTTGCGATTTTCTAGGCCTATATGGTTAGGAGATACTCTCATTCTGGCGTAATAATCAAGGACTTTGCTGATGTAACATGGCTGCAGGAGGCGCAATGATATTACGTGTTGCCCGATACCCAAAATGCAACAATAGACCTAAGACAGTACTTTATTTTTATTTTTTTTTCCTGTGTCTTTTATCTATTGATGTGATTTTATCTTATTTTCTCTTTTGTCTTTTATCTGTTATTTTATCTGTTTGGAAAGCACATTGGTCAACAGCTGTTGTTTTAAATTGTGCTATATAAATAAATTGTCATTGTCATTGCCCGAAAATAGTCCCCTGTTATTGAAAGTAATCAAGGGGACTATTTTCGGGCAGTGCATAATATCACTACGCCTGCTTAAGCCATGTAACATCATCAAAGTCCTTGGTTTTTATATTGGAAAAATATCAAAACTCTTTGGTTATTTTTAGCGCGATGCTAATGATCTAATCAGATTCAATGGATTGTGCTAAGCTATGCTAAAAGTGCTAGCACCAGACCAAAGAAATTGCGTTTTTTTTTTCAAATCATTTGCTACAATCTGACAATCGGTCATTATCTACTTAGCCTTCATGTTGCTCCCCATTCATATGCCTTTCTCTCAAAGAAAAAAATGTCAAAAACTAAACATTTATAGCGTTGTGTATTAAATTGACTAGTAATTATGGTCATATGTTTAAAGAACACCTATTGACAGATTCACAATTTTAAATATTTTTGATGTGTATTAATACATGTAAACGATATGCGAAAGGTACATACCCCAAAGTAAACGATGACGCGAGTTATTGTCTTCATCGTAAATCTCTTTTCTTGGAATACAACAAACACACGGATTGTAGGCAGCAGTTTACTTCCTGGGATTGGTGATGTAGAAAAGACCAACATTATCATAATTCCTCCGCTTCGAACTCAGGCTGCAAGTTAACTCCTGTTAGCATTGCATTGTGCGCAAATCTTTTAAACATGGTAAGGAGTGTCACATTTTTGGCTGACATCAGAGGTATTCAGGCCAATCACAACATACAGATTAGCTGGCCAATCAGGGACACAGAGCTTTTCAAACTCACCGATTGTACAAAATCTGTGCATTTCAGGAAGAGAGGGAAATCTGGAGCTACAAAAATGTACGGTATGTGGAAAAGAATGTGTTTTTTTTACCATAAACCAACACATTGTATTATACCAAATACACAAAATAACATTGTTTTTTAGCAATAAAATAGGTGCTCTATAAAATAAAATACTGTATCAGGATTTGAACTAGGATCCATTGTAAACATACTGTAAAGTATTTAAAAAGACCGCCCTCCTCACCACCCAAACCTCCCAGTCATGTCTGATGTCAACAAAATAAGAATACAATAAAAATGGGTGCATAACGCCCCTCTAAGGTACATGTATCTTCCATTTACTGTGACTACTACACTAGGAAGGTGTAAAACAACTGTCAGGCTGATGTGATGTGTTGACTGCTGTTTGTTTTGCCTCATAATACTCACATTTCTGATCCCATAAGACACAAGACATACCCCAGGCATTGATTTTAATGATAAGATGCTCAAGATACATATTTATAGTCCACTTAGTTTCTTTTTTGCACAATTCACGGTGTCTCACTTGTTTCCTGTAACATAACATTTCCTAGATTTCAGGTTTAAGGTTGACTTAATGGTTTATAGGTACCAAGTGCACATCTTTCTTCTGCAATATTATGGTACACTGGGTTTTTTATTTAATTGTTTTATTTTAGCGTGATAATGTCAAAGTAGATTTTCACACCATAGAAACTGTACTGTTGCCAAGTGAAGAAAAATATTTTTAATAGCTATGGAGAAAAAACTTCATTAAAATTCTGGCCGTGACCTCGGTAACATCTCTACAAAGAAGGAATGCGCATTTGCTTTTCAAACATTACATTTTGTAGGAAGATAAGGGCAGCTGAAAAGAAAAAAAATAACACTAACAATCTATTTATGATTTTTTTAATCTAACTTTTAAAAGAATTCAACAAGGGACACAATTGTTACACCCTATATAAATAATACCTAATTAACAACTCATTAAGCAGACAAAGCAGATAATTATCAAAACTCTCTAAATAGAAAATTGACTTCCAAAACCTTTTCTTTTCAATTTCCTTAAAACAAAACATTTGTGTAATATATTTATGCACAAATCTATTATTTGGCTACCGTATGACTCAATATCTTATGAACACATGAGCATAAAGGGATAGAGAACTGTGTGAAAGTCAATGCGGTACTTTTTCTCTCCACTTGATGGTGCAGCAGATGATTTTGACATCAGTTCATGATCTTATACACTGTCACATCATATACTGCACTTTTACTACATTCACCTTCAGCAAATGTGATGACCAATAGCTGATTAAATTCATTTGTTATATCCATCGCCGATTTGGTCACTCACAGATCTGTCCAGAAAGCTTGAAGATATTGCGATGAAATGAGCAAATGCGGCACGCTCGGCAACATAAAATTATCATTCAATCTAAATTCATGACGCTCCACTGAGACGAAGCGAAAAACAAACATTTTGCACGCTTTCGAAACCAAACACAGAACAATTATTTGCAATTAGATTACAAGCAGTGTCTATCTGATGTAAACAGATGTAAATTTGTTCATGAGCTTGTACAGCTTGATTTATATGGGCATTACTTATGCATCATGTTTCTAATGCATAACTAGGCTTTATTTTCATGTCAGCAAACATCTTGCTTTATATTAAAGAACAAACTGTTTCATTTGAATGTACCTGCTTTGCATGATTTGCAGTCAACATCAATCTCATCACAAATCCGCAGAGTGACATGAGAGGCATCTGAATAGCAAAGCTATTTAAGGGATTAGTCCATTTTCTTAAAAAAAAAAAATCCAGATAATTTACTCACCACCATTTCATCCAAAATGTTGATGTCTTTCTTTGTTCAGTTGAGAAGAAATTATGTTTTTTAAGGAAAACATTCTAGGATTTTTCTCATTTTAATGGATTTTAATGGACCCCAACACTTAACAGGTTTAATTGAGTTTAAAATTACAGTTTTAAAGGACTCTAAACGATCCCAAACGATGCAAAAGGGTCTTATCTAGCGAAACAATTGTCATTTTTGGAAAGAAAAATAAAAAATATGCACTTTTAAACCACAACTTCTCTTCTTCCTCCGGCTGTGTGACGAGCCAGCGTGACCTCACATAATTGCATAATGACGTCGAAAGGTCACGTGTTACATATATGAGACACACATGTGCGGACCAACAATAAAACTGACACAAAGACATGAATTAGTATAATTTGACATACAACAACAACGTCGGAACGGTCCTCTTTCTCCACACTTGTAAACACTGGGCCATAGTTTCGATAAGTCATCCGTGACCTCTTGACGTGATGACGTATTAGTGAGATCGCGCTGGCGCATCACAGGACCGGAGGAAGACGAGAAGTTGTGGTTTAAAAGTGCATATTTTTTAATTTTATTATTTTTTCTTTTTGTAAGGTGACCTTGGGTGTTCTGAAAGGTGCCATGAAATAAAATGCATTGTTATTATTGTTTTTCTTGCCAAAAATGACAATTGTTTTGCTAGGTAAGACTCTTATGCCTCGTTTGAGATCGTTTAGAGTCCTTTGTAACTGCAATTTTAAACTGAATAAAAACTGTTAAGTGTTGGGGTCCATTAAAGTCCATTAAAATGAAAAAAATCCTGGAATGTTTTCCTCAAAAAAACATAATTTCTTCTGGACTGAACAAAAAAAGACATTAACATTTTGGATGACGTGGTGGTGAGTAAATTATCTGGATTTTTTTAAGAAAATGGACTAATCCTTTAAGAAATCAGCTGCATCAGTTTAGTATACAATTTAAAATAATACATATAAGATTGCAGAATACTAAGATTGATAAACCAATCAGAATAAAGCATTCTGGAGAGCAGTAAAAACAATTTCGAGTGATGTGTATTGTTTTCGATTGACTCCAAATAACCCCAATGCTATTGCAAAACCAGAGCCTATACTCTTTAAAATATAGGTTGTACTGTAGTTAAATGGTTCTTCATAGCGCATGCCATATAAGAACCATTTTTGCTTCTCTAAAGGTTCTTAAAAGAACTACTTATTTTTTATATCTCTGAAACATTTTTCACTGCAAGAAAATATGTGCAACCAATTATACACTTTTAAAAAAATTATCAAGGGGTAGTACCTTTTAAAAAGATCCTAATATGTATCATTTAAGTACATATATTGATGCATTAAGTACCAATATGTATCTTTCCAACATGATCTCACAAAGTTCCGTGGGATAGTCACGGAATTTTGTGCTAATTTTTCCGTGGCATTCTCACGGATCTCCGCATTTTTCCGTGGCCCTGCTACGGACTGTCTTTTTCCGTGGCATTCTCACGGATCTCCGCATTTTTCCGTGGCCCTGCTACGGACTGTCTTTTTCCGTGGCATTCTCACGGATTGGTTACTCAACTGCTTTTTTTCTATTTTCAAACCATTTTCGCTTCGCTTTAGGGTTAGATTTGGTGTTTGCGTTAGTATGTCACTTTAAATATTGATTTATACTGTTTTTTCTGATTTATTCTTTTATATTTTCTAAACTTTAAACAATTGTTGCCTGGCGTTGGGGTTAGAGTTGGGTTTGGGTAAGGATGTCATTTCATGTAAATCTAACCCTAAACCGAAGCGAAAAGGGTAAGAAAATAGGACAAAACAGTTGAGTAACCAATCTGTGAGAATGCCACGGAAAAAGACAGTCCGTAGCAGGGCCATGGAAAAATGCGGAGATCCGTGAGAATGCCACGAAAAATTAGCACAAAATTCCGTGACTATGCCACGGAAATTCGTGAGATCAGGTTGCTCTTTCAGGTACTAATATGCACCAATATAAATCTGAGATGCTAATATGAACTCTTTAGGTTCAAAGGGCGTACTTTCGAAAGAGTACCACCCCAGTGACAGCTAGAGACCATTTTGACCTTAATTTGTTAAAGTGCAGCACTCCTTTAGCAACAAGTATCATCATGTTTGTTTGTGATATGTAATTGTTTTAAACTGTTTTGTGTTGTGTAAGTCTGTTACTGAATTTCTTGTATTGCTGCTCATCTTGGCCAGGTCACTCCTGTGAATGAGATTTTTAATCTCAGTGAGTTTTTTACCTGGTTAAATAAAGGTTTAATAATGTATATGATAATGGGCAATTATGATGCGTAATTCACTTTAAATGTACTCCGAAGCACTGAAGAAAGTATTCCATCCCACGTTTATTTTACTTTTTGTAACACTATGTACTCACATCAAGTTTTCCCCGTTTGGTTTATGACCCTCGGCAGACAGTGACTCTCTGGGAGAACAAGGAGAAATGCTATCCAGAGTGACATCCAAAACCTGCTGGCGTATTTGTTCCTTCCTGTTTGCTCACACCTGTGTGCTCTCAGTTATGATGTTATCAGAGCCCTGCACCTGCTGCTCAGGTGGAGCTCACCAGCAACATAAACAAAGAGTTATTAATATCTATCGCAGCATTTTTGTAAAACTTGATACCCAGCTGTCACGTCAGGTGAAAGCGGTTGTTCTTCATCCTTTTGAAGGGCGAACCTGGGCTGTAAAATGCGATAGGATCTCAACAGGTGAGGGAGGATTAGAAAATAGCAAACAACAGTTTTTTTGCCATTGTTTTGCAATGTAGAGGGTTATTATGGTCTCAGAGGAGCATCATGATGAGACAAACAGACACACCCCTAGTCATGAAACTCGTGTTCACATTCATTTGATCATACATGATCATGTTTGAGGTAAAAAAAAAACAGAATATATTATGGTGCAATGGGCCTTTACACAAACAGGATACCTTGTGTCGTTATTCCATAATACAGTTTATTATAATTAACTTAATATTACAAAAAATATTACCATGGGCAAATCAAAATACAGTGAATAATTCAACATATTAGTATAATTTTTTATTACATTTCTTTGAAATCATAGTACAGTAGCTTACTTTCCATCAATACGTGCAGATTCTGAATGTTTTAACCCTTACATATAGGCTGTTTATTGACGACAGTGAATACTGTATAACCAGCTGTTAAATGTCATGTTTTGTCAAAATAAGTGCTTGCTGCACACGCGTCAAACCCGTGTATGATAAAAGAGACGCTCACATTCACAAAATACACGCAAGACACTCCCTTAACAGTAAACTCTGATTACGCATGAGATTATGCGAGTATCTGGCAAACGTGAGCGTCTCTTTTATCATAAATCCTTTAGACGCGTCTGCAGCAGGCACTTATTTTGACAAGACACTTGATGCACACAGGTTCACTCGACGCGCCGAACACATATTTTGAAATTACGAACCACACACATGATGGGCTACATACATGTTGTGACGAACTTCGCATCGTGCGCCCTCGAAAAAAGAAGTCACCGGCCGCCACTGAATGATACAAAGATAGGCTTGAAACAGCTTGAATAAATTATATAAAAGTACATAAATTATTATTTTTAAGGTCCAATTCTCAATATTAACTAACTATTAACTACTTTTGCCTAATTACTGCTTATTAATACTTAGTAAAGTAGTTGTTAAAGGAACAGTATCTAGGATTGTGGCCAAAACTGGTATTGCAATCACAAAACTTGTGGCTAAAACTGGTACTGCAATCACACAGCTAGTGGCCAATAGACAAAATGACAACATAAACATCAGTTGAGGGCTGCAACTCCACTTTTTAAATGACAATATTCTGGCCGGACCACTGTTGTCAGTGATATAAGTATTTGAAATGAAAATGATTTCTTAATGTCTAGTGACATATCAGGGCCATTTTATGATTAATTGATATAATTTCTTACATACTGTTCCTTTAAGTTTAAGTGTTGGTAGCAATTGGGTAGGATTAAGGATGTAAAATAAGGATTTGCAGAATCAGGCATTAATATGTGCTTATTAAGTATTAATAAACAGCCAATATCTCAGTAATATTAATGCTATAACTAACCAGTTAATTGTGAGAATTGTAAACTACACTAGCGTTGTCATTATTCTTAACTTACCAAAGTATTTAAAGTGAGAAGAATGCATAAAAAACATGCATTTAACCATAGACTTTAAATGTTGATGTTAAATCCACTATTGTATTAAATATAATTGATCTGAAGTCCATACCCAGTATTAAGTTCAATGGGCTTTATGCCCAGCTGCACTACTTCCTGAACTTCAACCAGCTCCTTGTTTCCTGTCTGCCATTATTGGACAAACTGATTAATCCAGGTGTGCCTGACCTCAGTAGTCACAGCAACAATAATCAGACACACCTGGATTAATCAGTTTGTCCAACATTTAACTGTACTTTTACAATAGTGTACAATAGTGTACCCCAAAAGGTACAACATTGTATTTTGTTTTGTATACCTGTAAAGGTCTACCTGTTATGAAATGCTAAACTTATTTGTTTATAAATCATTTAAATATAAATCGTTATTTATTGGTATATCACTTTAAATATTTATTTAGTTTCTTGTTTGTTAATGTTTAGTTATTTTTTATTTTTATATCATTTATATTTGAAGAGTTTCGTTGCACAACGAGATAACCACAATTTTTTTAATTGTTCAGAAATCTCGTTTTTTTGGTTGTGCATTCCAATTAATTTCAATGCAACTGCAGTTGGTTTGTTTTGATTTAAACCTTCATAACTTAAAAAATACAGCTAAGTAGCACCATAAAACAAAATAATAGCATGATAAAATAATAATAAACATGTTTTGACAAAAAAAAAATGGATTTATCTCGTTTTGCAACGAAACTCTTCATTTACAAATTAATTATTACATTTATATAATAAATAACAATAAAGCTTAATAAACAGTATATCATCAATAAAGTTTATCTTCAAATGTAATCTAACACTGTAATAAAAGTCCTAGCAGTTACCATAAAATAAAACATTAATATCATCACATGCCTACCTGTATCGCCTTTAACTTTGTGTCTTGTTTAGTCCTAATTGGTCCCAAAATAGCAAACTAGTCCAATTTTGCTAATCTACGGAGAAATAAATTAAAACCATTTTAGCATAAAGATGTAAACAAAATAGACGTAAACATTCAAATATACATTATCACGCAAATCAGGGTATAAAGCTTCATTTGGATATTTGGTAAACATCATGTACAAAAATCTAATAAAAAGCTTTATTATAAAATTAAGCAGGTCCACCATTTGCCGACCATTTGTTGAAAAATAAAATATATATTTATTTTTACAAGATAGTTGCTGACCCTATTTGTAAAGTGTCAAAATAAAAGCAGTTTCCATTTACACTGCCCTATTCTCATCCTGTATCCCACTCCAGTGTTTGACTCTTTGACTGTGTAACTCGCCTCTCCCCTCCAGCATGTGTGATCATGTCAATGGGAGACAAAAGCAGCCATCCTGAATGGCACATTAATTTCCCTCTGCTCACCCGACTGCGTATCTGCCTCCTTGTCGCCTGAGGAGCAGCAGCCCTGGCAGCCCGACACCAACCAGTAAACACAATCACACTAAACACGCTGTAAACTAATGGGCTGTTTACAAACAGGAGAGAGAGGCTAAGCTCCCTGCACTAATGAAGACCCCATCTAGTATAAAGAGCCCACACACAACCTCCACCAGTTTATGAGAAATTAGTTTGTGGTTCTGCCCTGGTTTGCTCCATAACATGTAATATCTCAATGACTGGATTGCACTGAGCTTTATTAATAATGTATCTCAAATAATGAACAAGAAATGTAAATGCTTATTGATCAAAAGTGGATTAAAGAACGGACAAAATGTGAGGTTTTTAGAAACTATTTTTAATCTTTTTTATAACTAATTATATTATATTACTTCTGAGTATATAATGAAATGTAAACACACTGAATCTTCATCCAGGGTGAACGGCTGCTATAAGGAAGCTGTCAGGCTTAATTTAAACCATTGATCATCACTGGGCAGGTGTTCTGCTCGAGTCCCACAGTCATTTATTGTTTAGGAACTCTTAGCGATGCAAAACCTGGGAGAAAGATCTAAAAACAAGGGGAGAAAGATTTTCGACTCCATCCTACCCAGAAATCACTCTTTTTACACCCAAGATCGATGATAGCACATTAGATGCTTGAGTACAACAAATGAGTTTGTAGTAGTGAGAGCCAAATCTGGCCAGAGATGTGAAGCTATGGGGAAGAAACAAGTTTGATGTGTGATTTTTTTTCCCCGTCAATCTCACGTTCTTGGCAAAGCCGAAATGTCTGCAGCTTTAATAAGCTATCATTCGAAGCAATTTCTACGTTGCGTTAGAAGTTATTATGCGCGTTCGCGTCGGGGTCAGCGTGCCGTCGTGAGTCATGCATGCTGATGAAGGAAGTAGAACATAAATTCCCTGTGCTAATCTTCGCTTCCTCAAGGGTGATGTTTACCTTTATGGAGGTTATAGATAGTGCTCAGCACGAGCGGGATTTGTCTAATCCTCTCATATGTGCACTTACAATCCATTATCATTCGCGTTTAAATGAACGCGGCCCAAACCTAAAGCCCTGCAGATAGGAGGATAGATCTTCTCCGGTTTTCTGTGAGGAGCTTAGAGTGATATAATTCGCCTCAAATGAACCAAAGCTGAAATCCTCAAAGCGGGTGTAATGGAGAAGAATAGACAAAATACAGTCAGGTAAAGCTTTCTAGCTATAGCTACATTTACAAAGTCAGCGTTTTTTGGTTTAACAACTGTGTTACTAACAGGTGTGATTTTCAAATGGTCCGGTTTATACAACAACGTACAAGAAGCATCTTAAATATGGCAATTCAAGTTCCTTTTTTGTCTCTGCAATAGCCTTGAACAGCATCTGTAACCATGAAAGCAAATAGGAAAATTTTAAAGATGGTGACTTTTATTATGCCGAAAAGACACTCCACTTTTGAAAATGAAAATATGCTAATTTTCCAGCTCCCCTAGAGTTAAACATATGATTTTTACCGTTTTAAAATCCATTCAGCCGATCTCCGGGTCTGGCGGTACCACTTTTAGCATAGCTTAGCATAATCCATTGAATGTGATTAGACCGTTAGCATCGCGCTTAAAAATAACCAAAGAGTTTCAATATTTTTCCTATTTAAAACTTTGGCTGTTCTGTAGTTACATTGTGTACTAAGACTGACAAAAAATTAAAAGTTGCGATTTTCTAGGCAGATATAGCTAGGAACTATATTTTCATTCCGGCGTAACAATTAAGTACTTTGCTGCCGTACCATGGCTGCAGGAGGCGCAATGATATTACACAGTGCTCGAAAGTAGTCCCCTGCTATTGAAAGTAACCAAGGGGACTATTTTCAGGCGCTGCGTAATATCATTGCGCCTGCTACAGCCAAGGTACGGCAACAAAGTCCTTGATTATTACGCCAGAATGAGAATATAGTTCCTAGCTATATCGACCAAAAAAACTCCACTTTTAATTTTTCGTCAGTCTTAATACCTGATGCAACTACAAAATAGTCAAGTTGTGGGAAAAATATAGAAACTCTTTAGTTATTTTTGAGCGTGATGCTAAATCGTCCAATCAGATTCAATGAATTATGCTAAGCTATGCTTAAAGTGGTACCGCTAAACCCAGAGATCGGCTGAATGGATTCCAAAAGAGTAAAAATCAAATGTTTAACATTAGGGGAGCTGGAAAATGAGCATATTTTCAAAAATAAGTGGAGTGTCCCTTTAACATAGGCTGTAAAGATTTCTCAAACTTTAAATGCAATGGCTTAAAATTAAAGTCTGTCAGTTTTGTTATTGAATGTGGTTTTCACTCTTATTTATAGTCAAACTGTAAACTCCGAAAAAGGACCACCATCCGTATATTCCGCCGCTGAGTGAATGCACCAGACACCCGATGTCCTGCATTTTGAATCTTTTAGCTGAGCAAACGTGTGTTTTCTGTGGCCATGGACTGACTGTGTCTATGTTTTTGTGTGGATTCAGTGAAGTCTCATTCACTCCTGAGCGGCTCTGTGGGCCCTGCCGCTCAGATTAGGAATCCGAGGACACTGTGTTGGTGGCTGATAAGGCCCCTTCTGCTTTCGTGGTCATCTGTGGATGTCCGTCTGTCTGGCGCCTGGTGCCGCTATCTCTGAGCAGGCTCTGGATCTGTCCCGGACCTGTCTGAATCCAGCTGGTGACAGTCGGCTTTCAACCAGCTCTGGGCCTCCTCTGTTCCCCAAGATCAGTCTTATCATCACTGATTTCCTCTTTCACTCAGAGCAGAAATGAAAGAATTGGGCAGAGGAAGGTCAATCTGTTTTTTGTCAGGCATGGATTGGTCAGTACCTGTTTTTTGCTACCGATGAGTTTAACTGGTTAGCATGGCTTGTTAGACTCTGCTGGTAGATAACGCCGCTGCAGTACACTATCTAGTTCCCAAAATAATCATTCTCCGTTGATGTCTATTTAAAGTAAGCCATGCATCCTTATAGCTGCAAAACATATAGCCTAACTAA
This sequence comes from Misgurnus anguillicaudatus, assembly GCF_027580225.2. Taxonomy (NCBI): domain Eukaryota; kingdom Metazoa; phylum Chordata; class Actinopteri; order Cypriniformes; family Cobitidae; genus Misgurnus; species Misgurnus anguillicaudatus. Next base: position 562,257 of record NW_027395278.1, read on the forward strand.
AATTTTAAAGCTCCAAAAGTGCATCCAACCATCAAAAACTAATCCATACAGTTATTAAATGTCTTTTGAGGTGAAGCGATGGTTATCTGTAATGTTAGGTCAGAGGTCAACCTTACACCTGACCTCAACTCTCTCCTGAACACGCATACAGGCGTAGTTTATAAAGTTTAAAATATAAATGTTTCCTTACAAAAACCCATTGATTCACCTCAGAAGACATTTAAAAACTGTATGGATTTTTTTTTTATGTTTTAAAGGGGACATATCATGAAAATCTGACCTTTTCCATATTTAAGTTATTGGGTCCCTAGTGCTTCTATCAACCTAGAAAATGTGAAAAAGATCCACCCTGGGTCCCCTTGTGATGTCAGAAGGGGATAATACCGCCCTTTATTCTGCACTAATTAACCACAGTGCTGCAATTTAGTGCAGGGATCAACTCATTTGCATTTTAAAGGACACACCCAAAATGGCACATTTTTGCTCATACCTACAAAATGGCAATTTTAACATGTTTTAATAAATTATCTATGGGGTATTTTGAGCTAAAACTTTACTGGGAACACCAAAGATTTATTTTAAATTTTTTTAAAAGTCAGTGAAATGTCCCCTTTAAAAGAGTTTTAAAAATGGGCCACTAAAACAAATGTATACCTTGCAATGCACTGTAAGTCACTATAAATTAAGGCGTTTGTCAAATGCATACATATACTGTAATACTATGGCACCTCAATTTTTGCCCCACATGCATGTGAAGCGTTACTTAACGTTGCAAAGAAAAGTAAAATCCAAGGATAAGCATAGTACGAAAACCATTTTTTCTAAATTAGAGTTATTCACAACATGGGTTTAAACCGACGTCTCCCACATGAGCACCACAGCTCATTTACTGTAGCATTGCACTCCTGTGCTGACCGCTAAACCGCGGCTCCAGCATGGCTATTGAATATTTTCATTTTGCTGGGACTTCCTTTAACCCGCCTTCTTCATGTGTCTTCCACTATGTGACATCAGTATTTCTTTCATACAGAAACATGACCGATTCTCACCGATTGTGCCAGCAAAAAGAGGCCAGTTTGTGCAGGATTTGAGAAAAGGATAAAGAATAAAGGCACAAGCACTGTTTTTCTGCTCTAGAGCAGTTGAGGAGAGGTCACCAGTGTTACTGGTAATCTGAGCAACATCTGTTTGCCATCATCTGTGCGGTCCCATTTTAGAGCGGAGTCGAAGTGGACCGAGAGCCTCATGAGCCACGGCACACGCTCGTTCCCAGGCTTTTAGTATACGAGCAGCTACTCCTGCACTTATCATATCAGAGCCAAATTGGTGAGTTCTTTTGACACGGCCACTGTTAAGGGGATAGTTCGCCCCTAAAATTAAACTTCTGTAAGGAGACTGTATAAATACTTTAATTTATGTTCTATACAGTGAAAGTGAATTGATCAAGTTCCAAAATAACAAAAATAACTTTACACAATTACTGTGATATATTGTTGTAAGCCATATGAACAATTACTGGAAATCATATAAATTAACTTTGGCTAAAAGAAGAAAGTTGTATACAACTCCTGTAGGATGGCTTGAGGGTGAGTAAAATATGGGCTAATTTTTATTGCGGGGTAAGCTATTCCTTTAACCCGTTGTGGTCACACCCCGTTCATTTGATGAAAAACCACAGATTGGACATACAAATATCTTCCTTTGTGTTCTGCAGATGAAAGATATTCGCACATGACATGATGAAGTACATGTAGATGTTTTTGGTTGAACTGTCCCTTTAACCTTCAATTTTGACAAAATATACTGTATGCACACATACCGAAGAGAGAGATCTAAAACGCATCCGCAGACAGAGGTCTCCCGCTAAAGCCTGTTTCTTACAGACTCTATAATTTCCAAACGAGACACATTTATGCAAAGCAGACATACTGACTTCGCCATCATGGCAAAATCTGAAGGAGAGTGCCATTCAAATTACAGTGTTGTCAGAATACAGACTGTTTTGGAGGAGGAATGAGGCGGTGAACAGATGCACATTTGTGGCCGAGGGAGGGTGCGAGAGATAGATTATAAGACGGGTTTACGCGAGCGATTCCTCCAATCCCCTTCATTCAGATTGACAATGGAAAGCGCATGAGATAAACCTACAGATTCTTTCTTGTTAAAAGATGTTTTGTTTGCAGGATTATGGAAAGCTATATTTATATTTATTTTTATGGTGCAATTGGATGTTTAAGCACTGTTTACTTATTTAGTTGGTTAGATTAGGTATCTGCCTGAGACAAATGAAATGAAATATTTACAAATGCACATTTCTTTAAGATGCCAACATACACTGTGCGTGCAGGTGTTCCTGCTTAGCTACTGTAGGAGAGAATGGCGCTAACAATAACAAGGTCATTGGTTAAATTCCCAGAAAAATACATACGGGTGATTCTCACGAAATTAGACTTATGAGGTGTCATGAAACATTTTGAAAAAAAAAAACGTCAATGCAAAGTAAGAGTATCAAAACAAGAAGCATACAGTTATAAACATCTCTTCATGTACTATTTTGCACATGATTTCAAATGACATCATACAAACCAATTTTGTTTTTTTCCACATTTAAGAGGACAATTTTCATTACCGCCACATGTCTGGATTTTGGTTCTTTGACATGGAAATATTTATCATTAAAAAAATAAAAAAATAAATAAAAAGCTTCAGTGCATGTTATACTATAAGCATTTACAGTAAAGAAACGTGGTATTTGGTGATCATTGGTAAATGTAGAGACAATAATAAGGAATATAAATGTGTCCAAGAAACATTTTCTCATCCTCCGCTACAATTTTCAATCATTATTTAAGCCATCAAGGAACTAACATTTTCAAAAAATAAATAAATAAAATAAATAAATGTTGGAAGGGACATAATTGACTGTGACACTCAAGATGGCTACCAGGTAAGCAGTTCTTATTTTTTCTCTCCAGATAAAAGTTGAAATTTTGTTTGTTATCATACCTAGACAACTTTTTAGTTCTCATTACCGAAACATGAGTTTGTAAATGCATATATTTAATGTAATATCATGTTGCAAAAATTATAATTTTTAATAATGATAATATAAAAAATGTAAATACTTCTATAGGAAATATTTTTTAATCATCTAAAAATAATGGTTATTTTAAGTTCATGTGCAAAAAAAAAATTGTCTTCAATGGCTTTTAAAAAAAATCTGATGCTGGACACCTTTTAAGTCTGGATTTCATGAGAATCACCCATACAGTGTGCTGATAAAGTGTATACCCATTTGCACTGTGTTACTTCGGATAAGAGCATCCCCCAAATGCATAAATGTTAACAACCCTTCTATCTATCATTCAATCTTTTTGACCTACTATGGTTCACATTATGTTCTAAAGATGGGAACATTTTTCCCTTGAGATCTTTTTGACATAAAAAAGCGGTAATGAGGAAATACAATACTGCAATTCCATTGTGGTAATGGTAACTATTTTTCCATCACACATCACAGAGTTGCCATATGGAAATGTTCATATTTTCTCAATTTTCTGTAAAACTTGTGTACAACGACATCTACTTGACCTTATGAAAGATCAAGAAAAATCCAGATGTTGAAGAAACATAAAGTGTGTTAAACGGGAATATGTGACACTAATATAATTATGAGATTTGGAGCAACAAAGTTTGATTTAACTCTGACATGGTCTTGCTCAGTCAATATTAAAGGGGCCATGGCATGAAAATCTAACTTTATCGATGTTTAACCTCTTCACAAGCACCCCCACTCTGGCCCAAACAATGAAAATACCTACTTTCACTAAAAGGGCTGTTTTTACTAAACCATTTAGAGTATAAGCATAACTGTGGTATCATTAGAAAGAAAACAAACACTTTGAGCTTCATTTTCCAGGTTTCAAAATAATTTTAAGATAAAAATTTAAAAAGTTAGATAGGCTGAAGTACATTGTAATAAAAAAATGTAATACTAAAAATCTTAATGATAAATATGTGTGTGAAACCTACAAATGCAATGATGCCAAAGCCACAAGTCTAAAGAAGTTATGTTACACGTTTGAGGTCAATAGGCCCAATAATGAGGTTCTTGCAAGAGTTTTTGTAAGACTAGTGCCTTCTAAGTGCCAGTCAGCCCCAAAATAAAAGTCTTTTGTTTACATGCATACACGTTCGTTCTTATTATTATTAATCCTTATGTAAACGTATAAAATGCCGTTACCACACCAGGAAATAAAACGTCACACAAAGATCGTTGGATTCGTTATCTAATTGGCTACACGTTCTGTCTATCAATATTTTCCATGAAGTCATTGGAGGAACGAGCGAGTCAGATGATGTCACGATATTTGACAGTGCTGTTTGGATATTATGTATTATACTCTCGCCTACTTTTAGAAACAAAGTTTGACCGCTGGTTTTAAACGAGAGTGTAATCTCATATACAAGTGATGATGTAAATAGTCCTCAGATTGTATATTATATTCTATTACAAGACGTTCATGTGAAATCTGATGTAAACAATGGACAATATATCACGCATTATACGCATTTGTGGACAAAAATGGTCGTTGGATGTATTTTATTGGAGAGTTTTTATGGGTTATTCACACATCTGAAACACACTGGATTTGATTCGCGATCGTTATATCAACACAAAGGTAAGGACTCCCGTTTATATTTTGCATGTTGTCATCTGGACTTCTGTAACAAAATACTATATTTATGATGCTAGAGCATCTCTATCTCAAAACAGAGACCATACACTGATGCTAAACCCATAGACCTTTTAAACGATGTATAGTAATGTTAATAATATTAATGTTTGTAGACAGTAGGCTATATAGATATTGTTAGCAGCGTTAAAAAAACTGACGTCTTTCCGCCCCCAAGCTAGTGCGCGTCGAGAGGTTAAGTGCTTTAATTGAGTTTCCAGTGCTTCTATCAACCTAGAAAATGTGAAAAAGATCAACCCAGTAACTTAGTTTTGGTAAACCATTCTCTGCAAGCACGTGAAAAATTAGATCATTGAAATTTGGCTCTCCTTATGAAGTCTTAAGGAGATCTTATCATAATAATACTGCCCCTTAATCTGCATTATCCAACCACGGCACAGCCATTTAGTGCAGAGAAAAAGAGAAAGAGAAAATAATTTACAGCACAATTGAGTTTCAATTGCAACAAACCACCATCATTGCGATCAATGTTTGAATTTCATTATCTCATTTGCATTTTGCTCACACCTACAAAGTGTCAATTTTAACATGTTATAATAAATTATCTATATGGTATTTTGAGCTAAAACTTCACGTGTACTCATGTGGACACCAAAGATTTGTTTTACATGTTAAAAAGTCTTGTGACATGGCCTCTTTAAAGTTATCAAGGTAATATTTTTACCAAATGTTCTTTACGTATGACGATTTTATGCAGTATATCACAAAAAAGACTTTAGTTGGGTTTTCACAGTCAGGGTCACATATGGGAGCACTCTAGCATGGGTCTCCCCTGTAAGAATGACCAAATATATAAGTCACAATGAGAAAATGAAACATGAAAAACCTTATTTAATTATGAATATAATTCCAGAAATGCAATAGGTTTGAGCTTTTTCGCCAAAGAAAAGGGAAGAAATATCAAACACAAAGGGTTAGTAACAAAAAAATGCAATTTGTGCAAGTGTGCTTTTTACAATCTCGACATCTATCGTTCGTTTCCTATGGCATTCTGGGTAACAGCCTGACAGGCTCAAATAAATGTCAAGATCACATTCTGTGAAAATTCAATCCGCCCCCATTTCCTTAATCCCACCGACACCATTCGATTCGTTTTGCTTTTTACGGAGCGGGCGAAGTAATTATATTAGCAGGCTGAGATATGCTTTATGGGTCCCTGCGCATTAACATACACTCTAATTATAGGAAACACAGCCCCTGGTGGAGTCTGTCCCCGTCGATCGAAGAAGGGCCCATTAAAATCAGAAGGCTGGAACACCTCTGGCTATCGATCGCAGCTCGCAGCCATGCAAATTCACTGTGCGCAACACCAGCACAGGCACAGAGAGGAAACATCCCACTGGGTGAATCAATAGGCTGCCTTTGGATAATGGAGGCCTTGTACTAACAGCTGTGTCCTGCCTGCCTGCCTCTCTTTCTCTCTCTTTCACCCTGTTTCTCTCTTTTTCAGCCACCACACACCTGCCAGAGAGAACAGGCACAGCGCGCTGGTCAATGGGCAGCTCCCCCTTACAGCTCAATTCACACAATTATCATTGCACACACTGCTGCCGTCCCTGCGGTACAGTAGCCCTGCCAAGATGGAAGCAAGCCTTCTGAATCTCACTCCAAATGGGCACGCATTCACACACACCACACATACACACCGCATTGATACTCTTGCACCTGTTTATTCTGTATACACATACATTAAGCGGCCCTCACGCAAGCACACACGCATACACGTGACCTGACCCACAGTGAGCCATAAACTATAGCGTGCATATGCGCTGATGCAGCTATATAAACACATGCAAACATCATGCCTGTCTCTTTATTGTCTTTTAGAGGGGAATCTATAGCCAGTTTTCTTTGTGTGATTGCTTTATACATCGCAAAAATCAGCAAGTTTACCTTTTGATAATTTATATTAATTCACCTTATTAAACTTAACATAAAGAAAAGTTTGATACATATAATGTTAAGTAAATAAATATGAAAATATTATATAAAATTATATTAAAGTTATTATATTTTATATTTTGTATGCCCTGACAGTGTGATTTTGTATCACACTGAAGGGGCTTATTTCGCGATAACAACCAGCTGCCTGCTGTATATTATCCCACATGGCTATTTACATCATTAGTAAGGTAAAGAACATTAAATATTGATTGTAAATATTTTATTTGCTCAGCATAATCTCACAGCAAGTTGTGTTATAGTCATAAAAAATTTGATTCATTTATTTGTGTCCATGCACGAAATTCAGCTTTATTTGTGCCTTTAGCACGAATGTCTTTTTCGTGTCATTCAGCATGAATTTCTATAAATAGTTTTTCGTGTCTGTAACACCACTTTCTTTTTTGTGTCATTTTATGTATTGTTTTCCCATCCCCCCCCCCCCCCCCTATTTTTGATATCATTGTTGCTTGGGGTTAGAGATGGGGTTTGGGTTAGGATGTCTAAAAATGTAACAGAAAGAAATTGTAACCATAACCCCAAGCGACAATGGTAAGAAAATAAGAAATACAATACATAAAATAACACGAAAAAGAATTTCGTGTCATAGACACGAAAAACTATTTATAGAACTTTTTGTGAGTGACACAGAAAAAGACATTCGTGCTCAAGGCACGAAAAAAAGCTGAATTTCATGCCATGGACACGAATAAATTAATCAAATTTTTCGCGACTATAACACGACTTTCATGAGATCAGTCTGGCTTTAAAGCAACACTATGTAGTTTCCATGTAAAAATGACTTACAGCTCCCCCATGTGGTTGAAAAGCGCAACAGTGCCTGGTATCAGACACTCTTCTGCAGGCAGGGGGAGGGGCGGGGCTGTGTGCTCTACCCTCCACCGCCACTTTCAGAGTGTGCTTGTAGCAGTTAGGAGGCTGCTCAGGTTGCAGCAACAGTACAAATATGTCCAGTTAAAAGTTATTCTATCACTGAAATAATTTTAGAGACTATTAGAGATTATTTAAAGGTAAAAAACTACATAGTGTTGCTTTAAGATAAGACTAGACATTCGAATGTTATAAACATACTATTTGGTTTAATTATTTGTAAATATAGTGTCATATATGTTATAAAAATATATTATTTTTATAAAATTTTTGTGTAATATTAAATCGTACCTGTCAAAATGATTTGCAGCGTCCAGGTTATCTTTAAAAGTTTTTAATTCATTTAATTAAATTTTAGTTTTTATAGTGTGTGGAGTGCAACTATCTGACCATGACAGCACACAAAAAACAACCCAAATCTTAAAGAAGAACACGGGAAATGTATTGCAGTCAAACGTGACATTACAGTAAAAAACATGGTGTACAACAGACACGAAGAAATGGCAATAATACTGGACTGCTTTTACATCTCTGAAATCTATCTCACTTTGGACTGTACCTGCTGCACCATGACTAAGGTTGGTATGTTTTTGTCTTTCATCTGCTCGATTTCTGATTGGCTATCATTTTGTGCCACTTGACAAACTACAGTGTGTGTGTGTGTGTGTGTGTGTGTGTGTGTGTGTGTGTGTGTGTGTACCTGGTAATTATCACGTTGTGGGGACCAATTGCCCCCACAAAGATAGGAATACCAGTGTTTTTGTGACCTTGTGGGGACATTTTGATGTCCCCGTGAGGAAACAAGCTTATAAATCAAACAAAATGATGTTTCTTGAAAATGTGAAGTAGGAGAAGGGTTTCTGTGATGGTTGGGGTTAGGGAATGGGGTAGGTAAGGGGAATAGAATATACAGTTTGTACAGTATAAAATGCATTACATCTATGGAATGTCCCAACAAAACATGGAAACCAGAATGTGTGTGTGTGTGTGTGTGTGTGTGTGTGTGTGTGTGTGTGTGTGTGTGTGTGTATGTGTGCATGTTTTTCCTCATGGTTCCCCCATAAAAGGATTTCTGATCGTAAGTATTTAACATGTTGAATATTTACAATTTGCGTTTGGAGCAGCCCAGATTTGGCATGATTATCTTCTAGTGTGTAATTGTATAAAGACCATTTTGCAAGACTTCCTGTTTCAGTTTGTAACTGTATGTTTTCTTAGTTAAAGGAATAGTCTACTCATTTTCAATATTAAAATATGTTATTACCTTAACTAAGAATTGTTGATACATCCCTCTATCATCTGTGTGCGTGCACGTAAGTGCTGGAGCGCGCTGCGACGCTTCGATAGCATTTAGCTTAGCCCCATTCATTCAATGGTACCATTTAGAGATAAAGTTAGAAGTGACCAAACACATCAACGTTTTTCCTATTTAAGACGAGTAGTTATACGAGGAAGTTTGGTGGTACAAAATAAAACGTAGCGCTTTTCTAAGCAGATTTCAAAGAGGAACTATATTTTATGGCGTAATAGCACTTTTGGGAGTACTTTGACTCACCTGAAAAGTCCGCTCCCCTTCTCACTCTCATAATGGGAGAGGGAGGGTGTTACTGCGCCGAGTCGAAATACTCCCAAAAGTGCTATTACGCCATAAAATATAGTTCCTCTTTTAAATTCGCTTAGAAAAGCGCTACGTTTTATTTTGTACCACCAAACTTGCTCGTATAACTACTCGTCTTAAATAGGAAAAACGTTGATGTGTTTGGTCACTTCTAACGTTATCTCTAAATGGTACCATTGAATGAATGGGGCTAAGCTAAATGCTATCGAAGCATCGCAGCGCGCTCCAGCGCTTACGTGCACGCACACAGATGATAGAGGGATGTATCAACAATTCTTAGTTAAGGTAATAACATATTTTAATATTGAAAATGAGTAGACTATTCCTTTAACTTGTTGATTCAGTTCTATATGTTCTGTTGGTTGTATTTTATACCAACATTTATGTGGTGTTAAAAAACTGAAACATGAAGTGTTTCTGTGTTGTTTACATCTTGCAAAATGGTTTATGTGATCTTGGACCGCAAAATCAGTAGCAAAGGTATATGTGGAGCAATAGCCAAAAATATATTGTATGGGTTAAAATTTTAATTTTTTTATTCCAAAAATCAGGTTATTAAGTAAAGATCATGTTCCATGAAAATATTTTGTACATGTCCTACTGTAAATATATAACAAATTATTTATCTTTAGTAATACATGTGTTGCTAAGGACTTCATTTGAATAAGTTTAAAGACGATTTTCTCCATATTTGGATTTTTTGGACCCTTAGATTCCAGATTTTCAAATAGTATCTTGTCATATTCTAACAAACCATAAATCAATGGAAAGCTTATTTATTCAGGTAAAAATGTAACAAAAAATTGACCCTTATGGTCTTGTGGACCAGGGTCACATATAAAATAATTGTGCCAACATGTTCATTTACTACTAAAGATGATATACTGTAATACAATATAGACGGTTTCATCGGACGCACGTGATACACGTCTGGATCCGAACCTTACTTCCGGTTTCGTTTTTTTTATGGTCTGACTAGTTGCTAAACTGATCTCTGGAACAAATGCCTTGTCGAAAATAACAAATGTTTTGGTTTCCTAGGTAATCTATGTATTGTTTTTTTGCTTATTATATAAATAAACTACGTTTAAAGAACTTTGTTGTTATTTATTCTTAGCGGAGTTTACCGGAAGTTACGCGCGGACCACGACAGCCGCTTGTTTATGTTGTTACTGCTATAGTTTTGATATACTTTGAATGCTTTTGGTCTCAACATAATTGTCATAGTCATATTTGTGTTATTCCATACTATTATTCTGTGGAAATATGTGGATAAAAGATACATTAAGAATAAGTGTTGAACCTCAGTGCATATTAAACAAAGTATATTTGGAAAACTGTAACATGTTAAGACTTAAGAATGAAAAAAACCTCTGACCTTATAACAATAAGTAAAAGTAGCTGTTTTTAAACCACCCACTTACATCTTTAAACATTTAATCAGCATTATATCTGTAACAGCTGAAATCGTGCGTTTTTACTCCAAAGACTCATTAGAAGGAATTAAATCCTGATAACTTCATTAAACTGTTGGTACATTCTCATAATGAGACAAAACTTTAACTACAGTATAATTCAAATACCAAACATCTTTGAACAAACCAATCAATGGACAGTCTGTCTCACAGTCCCTATCCCTATATTAATTCTTCTTCCATAACAAAATATTCTTTGAACTAATAACTAATTAAAAACTCATGGGAAATAATTAGCATATATAAGGCCACATTACACAAGTCTATAATGAGAACTGAAAGTGGGTCCCAGTTAAAACATCATCAATATTTTAATATGAAAATCAGTATTCAAATGAGACCCTAATATCCAGGGTATTTGCATACTTTGCGTATTCGAGTCACCCTAAGGCACATGTGGTCTCGCTGGGCTGGTGAGCTGCTAAAGAAGGCTCTAATGAAATACAGACACTTTCGACTTCGGTGTCCTCTTACAATGACATGAATACTATAGGAACTTTAACCTACACTACATGATTGTCGATAACCTTCAATAAGCTCTGACTGAATTAAGCCGTGCATGTGGTCATTTACTATTCATGAATGTGCCGACTCTAATATAGTTATTCAACCTGCACCAAGCAAGTAAGTTTAAGCATTCTGGGATATTTTGTAAGAGGTTCAATCTTTAAAATCTGTTTCAAATGTATGGTTTCTGGTAAATATGCTTGTATTATAATTTGCATGTAGTTTGTTCGCATGGGCGGCAACAGGACACCTGGAGACTCAGAATACTGTACTGCAACCTGACCATACCGCTGCTGAGCCATACAACATTTGAATATGAGGAAACCCAACACTTTTTCAACAGATTACCCGTGCATACACGCTCTGTACTTTTATAATGTATATTACATTAGGTCACAAACACATTGCCTATATAATCCAGTTGTGCAGCTCATTCTGTGTCTGATATACAGGGTTGGTCTGATTCATGTTGGCTGCACTTTATGTGAATTTGTAATGGCCGTGTGAATGTATTTTAAATAATGACCCGCTGAGTATTATGTAATGCAGTTTATGATTCACCTGTAATATGTCAAAGGCAGTGTTACATGTAATGTCATTGTACTGAACAATAAGAGAGAATGTCCCTAGTCGCACCTGCAACATCTATTGGCATTTCCCCCTGGTCATGTTTTCCAGAGTTGATACATGAGATGATAGTTCCTGCTTTGTCAATTCAGAGACTTGACCTACTGAGCTCTTCTTTCATTTGTTGTGTGTGAGGAGAGAGAGAGAGAGAGAGAGAGAGAGAGAGAGAGAGAGAGAGAGAGAGAGAGAGAGAGAGAGAGAGAGAGAGAGAGAGAGAGAGAGAGAGAGAGAGAGAGAGAGAGAGATTGAAATGTCTGCATTGCACAGTTAATGACATCTTGACAGCTCCTTGTCAGTTAACCTGATCATAGCCATTAAAAATGTATGCAGCAACCTTCTTTATTAAAACAGGTGACCAAGTTCAGCACCAAATGCTATTACTGCATTGAAACTTCTGTTATGCAGAACACTTTTTTGGGTCTCTTTATTAAGATACAAACAGAAAATATACATGGGTCAATGACGTGACGTTAATTATTTTGTGTCCGTATGGTTCAATTAAATGTAAAAGGGTTAAAATTTTAAAATAAATTTGCAGATTACTTCCATACATTCTCTTTTTTGAGGACCAAGTAAAAAAATTCTGGTTTTATTTCATTTTGACAGAATATTTGGGGGATAATTGCAAAAATGTCAATGTGGTGTAACCGGTCTGTGTCAATTAGTGTAACTATTTTTTTTAATGAAAATATAAATATATTCATAAAAAAATTTGGAATAAAATATAATCATCTAGTTTAGTGTAATATGATTTTTTTACATACATATTACATCAATTGGCAAATGTTATTTAGAAAACAGAGCTGTTTATGTCAGGACAAATATTACAAAAGCGCATTAAAATTTACATTTAGAAATAACTAATAAAATTATATTTTAAAATGTTTTTTATGATTACGCTTACACGCCATCAAGGTGGATAAAAAATGTATTATAAAACAGGCAGTTCTGGTTCTTCATTCTGATTGGTTGAAACGCGTTCTAAGCCGTGATAAAATACCCCGGTAAACCTACGGTTCATACCGCATTACATAAGTATCACTGCGCCACTATTGCTGCGTACTGATTTATGAAAAAAACACCACAGTCTTTAATCATATTTTTAATTTGTATACAATTGCACAATTATGGCGATATCCAGATAAATGTCAATAAATTTTGTTGAGTCATCTAATCAATAAAGAGAAAACGCTCCCTGGAGAGTTTCTACCTCAAATTCATATTTCCGCTATCAACTGTGGAATTATCTCCGCTTTTAGCTGAAAATTTAAGAGGTCAAAAGAGAACAAACGAAGGTAGGATGAAACGTCTTTTTTGGTGTTGTTGTTTGAAAGCGGATGGTCTGTTCTTTCAATTGATATTTTATGTTCATTTAAAGAGGATAATTTTTCTGTAAGGCATTAAACTAAAACTGGGTGGCAACTTAAAAACCGCTGACGGGGAAAGAGTTAAGCATGCTTCCAAGCATATTTGATCATCACTTCAACAGTTGCACGATATAAATGTTAATGTATAAATTAGATGAATGTTGATTTATAAAATAAACACCACAGTCTTAAATCATATTTTCATTGTGTCTTTGCTGCGTCTGTGTTGGTTGGGAACTGTGCTCTGTTGCAACCACACTTGATTCTGAGGAACTACTTTGTTTGGCGGAAGAGTAATATTTGTACTAATATAATTACAACTTATTTGTGTTTTATTTTATGAAATCCTGCTTACGTTATGCATATGAAGTTTTATTACCGTTTTATAAAAGCAATAAACTCCGCAAAGCAGTCATGCCTAACAACGCCCCTTAGCTGTTATAAAATGCACTGGTAACCCACCGCTTCTTGGGGCTTATTGCTTTAATATTTCTCATTCTTTGGCGCAATTGGCTGTTACACCATTTGACATTTTCAGGTCCATTCAGTCTTAACTTTCATAAAGATAGTGCAAATGTATTTTTTATTGCATGAAATTAACATAAATACATTATGTGCATTGAAATAAACCTGATGCATGCTTTTAAAACAAGTTTTTTAGAAAGATTTTAGAATTTCTCATACATAAATCATAATCACAAAATCACAAGTTATTTAGGCAAAAGTAGGTCTTTATGTGACCACTCTTGCCACTAAGCACATCTTAAAGGGACACTCCATTTTTTTTTTAACTTTGCTGCAGTAACATGGCTGCAGGAGGTGCAATGATATTACGCAGCAGCTGAAAATAGTCCCCTTAGTATCTTTCAATAGCAGGGGACTATTTTCGGGCAGTGCGTAATATCACTACCCCTGCTGCAGCCATGTAACAGCAGCAAAGTCCTTTATTATTAGGCCAGAATGAGAGTATAGTTCCAGCCATATTTGCCTAGAAAATCACAACTTTTACTTTTCTGTTGGTCTTAGTACACAATGCAACTACAGAATATCCAAACTCTTTGGTTATTTTTTAGCACGATGCTAATGGTCTAATCAGATTCAATGGATTGTGCTAAGCTATGCTAAAAGTGGTAACGCCAGACCCAGACATTCAAAAACTGTAAAAATCTAATGTTAACTCTTGGGGAGTTGGAAAATGAGTATATTTTCAAAAAAAGGTGGAGTGTCCCCTTAAACTCTTTTGAGGAGACTGGAGTCCTGAAGTCATTAGATAACAATTCAAAATTAGGATTACATTTCAGTTTCAAGAGAGACAGATAAAATAGTGAAATACTGTAGTAAAATTGTGAAAACGGTCTAGAAAGAAAGAAAGAATGGAGAGAGAAATATTATGTTCTGTATCCAACTCAAGCCACCTGCTCAGTAGATGCACTGGCAGCAGTGGAACTGTAATTGTCTTCACCACACAAAACAAAAATCTCCTGGTGTGTTTACAAAATGCTATTTCCCCACTAACTCCAACTGTACCAAAAGCGCAATCAGTTCAGCTTGTAAACTCTAAAGTGGCCGGTCTGTCCATCGTGCTTGTGAGCTATTCCAGGACATAAAGATCTCAATCATTCATAATGTAGAGACGGTAAACATCTGACTACAGTCCAACACAGCAGTAACAAATGGTTGCATATGTCCAGATATCGCATCCGGTTTTATAGGCGGACATATGAAAGACATTTTCCGGTCATTGTTTAAAATAGAGAAACATTTATCTTTATTGAAAGGCATTATCTTTGTCACGGTCATCTTTGCAGCTATGTGTATAGGGATGCCATGTTTTCCCATTACAGATATGCATTTAAAATATCTTGCTCTTAAAGGGACACTCCACTTTTTTTGAAAAAAGGTTCTTTTCCAGCTCCCCTAAACATTTGAGCTTTACCGTTTTGGTTACGCAGGGCCCGAAAATAGTCTCCAGCTATTAGAAGTTACAAAGGGAACTATTTTCGGGCCCTGCGTAATAGCCATGTTACGGCAGCAAAGTCTTTGATTATTACGCCGGAATGAAAGTATAGTTCCTAGCCATATCGGCCTAGAAAATCACAACTTTTAATTTTCTGTCGGTCTTAGTACACAATGCAACTACAGAAGAGTCAAGTTTTAAATAGGAAAAATATTGAAACTCTTTGGTCATTTTTGAGCGCGATGTTAATGGTCTAATCAGATTCAATAGATTGTGCTAAGCTATGCTAAAAGTGGTAGCGCCAGACACGGAGATCGGCTGAATGGATTCCAAAACGGTAAAATCAAATGTTTAACTCTAGCGGAGCTAGAAAATAAGCATATTTTCAAAAAAAGTGGAGTGTCCTTTAAATAGTAGCATGTAGTGTGTTATTCATGCACCGCTAGTGTCACCAAATGAAACCTTGATGGTTTTGTGAGCACTTCTGTCTTCCATTGGTTGGACAAACATGTACCACTGCCTTAAAGTACCATCAGTCTTATTAAACATTTACAAAACAGAGAGGTTCTGCAGATGTTAAAGTTTTTTATGAAATCAAATGGCCAAAAATAGTTATTCTGTTGCATTGTGTCCCAGAAATTAGATAACTCCAGGTCGAATCTGCGCAGAAATCAGCAGCTCCGGTGCGGATCTGGCTCAGAGTCATCTGCTGTCTGGTATACCACCTACATTTATAAGCATGCATTGTATAGTTTTTTTGTAAAGCCCCTGTAAAGCCTAATTTATGTTCACTGTTAAAAAACAAAGGTTACCATTCTGGACACTAGCAATTCCAGTTACACAAATGAATGTGTTTCAAGTCCCATACGAGTAAGCAGATGATGAAAGAATTCTCATTTTTGTGCAAACTATCCTTCAAATTCAGCAGATTATCAAACTATTGCAAGCAAATTGGTGAACATGAGCCCCCTAACTGTGCCCAACATCAGCACCAGCTACGTTATTCATGAGCTAGCTGGAGGCATTGTGCGCGGCTAACCGACTTTAATATGAGCTTAGCACGCACGTGATGGATTCCATTGAAGGTACAGGTGCAATGATGCATCACCTCATCCCAGACTCTTTCTCTCCCTCTCATGTTCCCTCCATCTTCCCAAGGCATTGTTCCGCGGGGAGCCGCGAACATACTCGGCTACAGGGGCTAATAGCATCCCAGGGCTATTGAGGGTCTCTAAATGGAGGCTGCGCTCTGCTGCTCCGGAGTGCCGTTTGTGAATCGAGGCTAATGCTGCCGGTGCTTACAATGTGGTTTCTGAACTACAAAGGACAGGTGTGTACGCACAGTAAATTGTGCTCCCCTCTTGTCTGGGTTTCCGAGTGGCAGGCCTCGTCCATTAGACGCAATTTAGCAGGATGATCGCAGTGCTTGAAAGGGCCAGATCAAACAGTCTAGAAAATCCCAGGTGTCCGCTGCAGATTCAGACCCCTGCAATAACCACTAACCCACTTACGGCTAATGTATTCTGTGTGGGAAATGAAGATGGCCTTTTGTTCTGCCCTCATGCAGGATGTATATTTAAGTTTGTCGTCAGCTGAAAGCATGTTTGCATTCTGAAAGGCGGTGTGGCGTCAGCGTGCATTATGAAGACTTTATTAGACTGTATTAGTATAGGAAAGGTGAGGTATTAGATCGCATAGGCATTATAATTAGGCCTGTGTTTAAAAGAAACTGTGTCCCACACTGTCAGAATAAAATGATCAAAAAATAGTCCATAGCTGTGGCTGTGGCAGTACCTTTAAAAAAAAAACATCTTAAAAAGTTCACATAGGTACACAATGGTACCAAATGTATACCTAAATGTTACATATTGTGACTTACTCTATATATGCTGCCTATTTTCATAAAGTACAGTAACTTCCGATGGAGAAATCATCTTTCCAACTTTTCTTCTCGTCTTTCAAACTTTGTCCTGACCTTTCTTTGGACACCTAATGGCACTTAATGTGTGGGGACATTGCTGCGAGTTGATATTTCGTATCATCTCTCTTTATATCTGGGACAAGACCCAGTGAGGAGAGACCGGGGTCAAAGGACACCATGTCCCATGTTCTTCCAGGTGATTTATGACCAGGCGCAGTGCCCTCACGCTGACCTCTTTTTTGTGTCATCTATACAGGGACAGGCTCAGCTGAAAGTGACAAAGCTCCTGTCCTGGGGTCATGACCTGCCTCAAAGAGCCATGTTCTGAAACTCATCACTGTTCTGGACAGTATCACTGAACTATAATCTCATAAAAGTACCAACCAGTCCTTCCCTAATTGAGTATACTGTATAATAAACATTTTAAATGGGTTGGGTTTTGATGGTCTATTTTTCTTTCTTTTTATAAAAAAGGACAGTTAGGTTCATTTCATACTGTGAAATTCCAACACAATGTGCTATCATCAAGTGCAAGATATAATTTATTTTGTATTATTTTAGTGATACTTATGTACATAGTTTTCATTTAGGAGGCTTTTTATCCCAGTTCTCCAGGCATTTTCACTCCATGCACCGTACTAACTGTCCAAATCCAACCTTTCCACTCTATACGAAAACAGCAGCGATTGGCTGACGGAAAGCAAGAAATTTCTGTATTAAACAATATATAGACCCTTTTACTGTTTGTACACAATGATGACGTGGCAGCGTATGCGCACGCATCTTGGCACTGGAAGTATGGCAAGAATCAGCAGTGAAACAACACAGACCGAGAAAGTTATTTTAAAAAGTTGACTTTATCAACTTTTTCAACACAGCTACCAAATCTGTGTATTATAGTGGAGTGGAAAGACGTAAACGTTAGCAGATGCCCAAACATAAAGTGGCCAGATACATATAAACGTATATTATATTAGTGCAACCAAACGCAACAACCAGACATTTTGATGCTGGGAAACCATTTTGATAAACTTTCTGAGTTGCTAACACGTTGCTGGGGACACCACTTCCATTGCCAAAATGCGCATGCAGGCTATTTGATCACGTGTGTTGTAAAAGGGTCTATTATCAAAAAGTGCAAATTGTCTACTTTCGGGAGCAATTCGATTTTTTTATATTGCGAATTAAAAAATAAAGAATACAGCTAGAAGTATAGTCACGCTTTTATGCAAACGTGAGGGTCCGCGTACACTGCATGCGATGCAAATTTCGGCATTTGAATAGTATGTGCACCGCTGGATTTTTGCAACCAGCCTACGCATTTTTTATATCCGTACGCTGCGTATGCGCATACGAGAAGAATGTAGTATGTAGCCCAGGATTACAGCATTGCATTTTGTCTCAATGCGCATGTGCAAACATCTATGTACACGTACAAGTTAAATAAGCTCTGCTTTGCAAAGCTGCGCGTTCGACCCCGAGCATACATTCACATACATGTAAAAAACAGGCTATACTTCGGGCTTTACAGTAAAATTATAGAGCTTGGTAGAAAGTGTCTGCGACAACACATGTGGTTTAGTAGGGTTATGTGTTAAAAGTTATTGGTCAGTATAATACTCATTTGAAGTGTGGTAATTTCCACTTAAAGGGGACATTTCACAAGACTTTTTTAAGATGTCCCCAGAGTACGTATGTTTACGTAAGTTTTAGCTAAAAAAAAAATATATTATTAATTATATTATGATAAAATTGCCACTTTGTAGGTGTGAGCAAAAATGTGCCGTTTTTGGGTGTGTCCTTTTAAATGCAAATGAGTTGATCTCTGCACTAAATGGCAGTGCAGTGATTGGATAGTGCAGATTAAGGGGCGGTATTTTCCTCTTCTGACATCACAAGGAGAGCCAAATCTTAATGACATATTTTCACATGCTTGCAGAGAATGGTTTACCAAAACTAAGTTACTGGGTTGATCTTTTTCACATTTTCTAGGTTTACAGAAGCACTGGGGACCCAGTTATAGCAGTTAAACATGAACAAAGTCAGATTTTCATGATATGTCCCCTTTAATGC
Source organism: Misgurnus anguillicaudatus (assembly GCF_027580225.2). NCBI lineage: Eukaryota > Metazoa > Chordata > Actinopteri > Cypriniformes > Cobitidae > Misgurnus > Misgurnus anguillicaudatus. The sequence continues at coordinate 581,391 of NW_027395278.1, forward strand.
TTACAGATTTGGTTATTGTTTGAAACCAGGGTTTCACTCACTCAAAGCATACATATTCTTAATGTATCGCTATGAGGCTTAATTTACACAATACGTGCCAGCAAAAGTCTACGTGCATATATATTTTGCCGCCCATTTTAACAGCATATTCACACTGTTAGACAAGTGGAGAACTAATGTATCTGTAAGTAGAGTTTTGGCACTATGCATAATTTTGCTCTGTTTCACGCACTAAACTCAGCAGAAAATATGAAGAAAACGCACTTCAGAACTTTTAATTACCGCAATCCTCTGCGGTACAGGCTTTTATAAAGAAACAAAAAAAAAACTTCACACCCATCGTTTGAAAAAGAAGTTTGCCTGGCCTAATGCAAGTTTCACACACAGTGACAGAACTGCACTTGTGTCTATTCAGTAAGCCTTACAAAATCCAACTACTTCTTAACTATACTTTGTTTTTTTAAATACCCTGGCTACCGTGTAATAACTACAGTAAAATACAACATAAGGTGGAAATCACTTTATTTTCTGAATAGAGTTGCAGCTCTGTTACACAACTGATCAGGCATGACATCAAAGTACTGCGAGAGCATTTTTTAAGTATACAAAGCGATCTTATCTTGCATTGTATGCTTTTAACGTCACATTAAAGGGACACTCCACTTTTTTTTGAAAATAGGCTTATTTTCCAGCTCCCCTAGAGTTAAACAAATGAGTTTTACTGCTTTGGAATCCATTTAGCCGATATCCGGGTCTGGCGGTACCACTTTTAGCATAGCTTAGCATAATTTATTAAATCTAATTAGACCATTAGCATCGTGCTCAAAAATGACCAAAGAGTTTCAATATTTTTCTTATAAGTGCTTGGTTATTACGTCGGAATGAAAGTATAGTTCCCAGCCATATCGGCCTTGAAAATCGAAATTTTTTAATTTTCCTTTGTTCATAGTACACAATTTAACTACAGAAAAGTAAAGTTTTAAATAGGAAAAATATCGAAACTCACTCATGCACTAACAGGAGTCCCAGGTAGGAAAAAAACAAAGTGAAGTTACATAGCACATTCAATTTTCACTCTTTTATTACCCCCGGGTCCAGTGGACCCGAACACCACATATGTAATATAAATGTGTAGGGGGGGGGGTGTACAGTGTACAGTTATTATGAAGTTGTTTATTTTTATGTTCTTCATAGAAAATTTATCCAAGGCCAATGAATCTGAGGTTGAAACAACAATTAATTGCATATTTTTTCTTTCAGTAAACATTAAAAACGGGTCCCACAGACCCGAACACCACACAAGGGTTAAAGGGACATTATATAGCAATCTTTATGGTATAAAAGATTTGTAAATGTTTTACACTTGGTAGCTGTAAAACATAATAATGCTACGAATAAATGTACAAAAAAGTATGTTTTGTGTTTTTACAATTTACGTGTTAATACTAGTTTTGAAACCTGGACTGTGGTCTGGGGAGGTAGTGGGCCTATAGGTTGAGGAGTCACGGTATGTTACTGCTAACTTCTATAATCAAATGAAACCCAAAAATATAAACGATGACTTATTAGATCTTTCATCATACAATAACTTTGCCCTTCTCAGGAACCTAATGCAGGTGGTGCCATGAATCCATCCAAGTCACATCAAAATGGATAAAAAAGAAAAATCGATGCTTAACTTTGACAGGTAAGTCATACCACTGACTCACCCGTTTTAAAAGGCATTCATTTCCCTAGCAACCGAGCGGCAGATAGTGTTAGTGAGGCGGTTTGGAGCAGATGGCGCAGTAAATACCTTGCCATGTGTTCCTGGGGAGGAACTAGAATGTATTTCGAAAACACAGACAAAGAGAAAAGGCCAAACATGCACATTCTCACTGGTTCTTATTTCTTTTCTTTTCTGATAAGAAAATTTCATTTGATCAATGTTGTCTGAAGGCTGCAGCTGGCTGGTTTCATTGAACACTTTTTACTATATCCCATCATACGCTATAGAAATGACGATGCAGTAGTCTTGGAAATTGTGGAGAAATGTGGGTGGTATTGTGTTTTACAGTGATTCGGGTTATTTATGTCATTCCATGTTCCATAAGTTATGATTTAGACCCTTAGTGCTTACAGTATATAGCAACTTATTTTTAAGGTGTGTGTTTCTTACATTTACATATTGCAAAAGATTAAAGGATTAGTCAATTTTCTTAAAAATATCCAGATAATTTACTCACCACCAAGCAGTGGCGGATGCAGAACGTGACATATGGGTGGGCATGGATTAAGTCCGGGTGGGCCTGAATCTATGGGTGTCACTTTTGAATAAGAAACTATAACAAGTCTATAAATTTGTCAAAACTTCAGAACACTAATTTAAACAGCATACACACACACCCGAACTGCACGTCACATTTTTGACATTATTGATACTTTAAATTGTAATGCAACGTGACATTTATTAAGCCTTTTTGGTAAAAAAAATATTGGGCTCTCATAGCCTACAAAAAAGAACCTGCACACAGTGACAGGAAATATAAATGAACCCAAAAAAACCTAATACTTTTTTAAATAACCTATTAAAGTGTTTAAATAAATACGGCTACTAAATGCTTAAAATGAAGCTTCTAACATCATATTCTCTTCATGCAAATCACTAAAAATATATTTTCGTTCTCACATATTTAAGTTAACTTACTAAATAAAGAAAGAAAAAGGGAATTGCTAGAATAATGTTAGACTCTGGGGTTAAACGAAATGACAAATAAATAAACATTTAATATACTTTTTGATGAGCACAAGAGCAAGCCTACTCGTGAAGAGCGGAGCCGAGGAGCGCGCATATCAGACGTGAACGAAAGGAATAATGGATTTAATGCTTTCACTTCATTTCCTGACAGTTTCACTTGTTAGTGAGGATAGTAATGGCTAACAAGATGACGCCGAATTACATACAACATAATTACCTAACTAAATCTGAGAGAATGCAAACACATTACAATATTTTTTCCTCCGCCCGACGGCCAAGGCGCATCATTTTTTTTAGCCCGACAGGAATTCGCCATAGCCCGTAATGGACGTCGGGCAAGCGATTTTGTGAGGTTTGTTTTGTAGAAAGACTTTCTTTAAAGTGAATTTCGTTTTGTATAAATTGTATCTTAATATTAATCAATGTTTGATCAAACAATTGCCTCGATTTAATAAATAAGAAGCAAACCAAGAACGTCTGTGGTGTGGATTGAAGTGAACCCACTATATTTCCGCAGCCTACGTCTTTCTGCTTTAATGCATTTCTTAAATTAATGTCTCAATTACACAGTAGGCGTATAGGTTGTTATGATAGGCTATTTGTTGCTTAAAAGCAATAGGCTATATTGTATAAAGTGTAGCAATAAACGTGGCGTGACTTATAGTGCTGCTATATCCCTATATCAAACAACATCACTATGATCAGATGTTTTCTTTCTATTTTTTACCCCGCTGTCATATTTGTTGTGTGTTTATGTTATTGAGAGGAAAGCGCGCAGCACATATTTATAACGTGTTGTTATTCAAAATACGTTTTCTACTTGCTTGCAAAAAAAGTTCTCAAAGTGATCATGGCTGAAAGCTGCTCGGGAATATTTCATTATAACGCAACATTCAACTGCTTTAATAGTTTTTAAATAGTTATCAGGCTTACTTATAATTTTACTGTTTTTAACATAACATGCAATAGATAAATTACACCACATAAAGTAGTATACATGTCTAACTATACAGAGTGTTATTTTTACATTTCTGATTGGGCGGGCCAGCTGTCAATCTGGGCGCCCATAGCTCCGCGCCTGCCACCAAGTCATCCAAAATGTTGATGTCTTTCTTTGTTCAGTCGAGAAGAAATTGTGTTTTTTGAGGAAAACATTGCAGGATTTTTCTCATTTTAATGGACTTTAATGGACCCCAACCCGTAACAGTTTTAATGTAGTTTAAAATTGCAGTTTCAAAGGACTCTAAATGATCCCAAATGAGGAATAAAGGTCTTATCTAGCAAAACGATTTTCATTTTTGACAGGAAAAATAAAAAATATGCACTTTTAAACCACAACTTCTCATCTATCTCCGGTCCTGTGACGCGCCAGTGCGACCTCACACAATACGGCATCACATCAAGAGGTCACGGACGACGTATGTAAAACTACGCCCCAGCGTTTACAAGTGTGGAGAAAGAGGACCTTTCCGACGTTGTTGTATGTCGAATGATACTAATTAATGTCTTTGTGTCAGTTTATTGTTTAAAATGGTCCGCAAATGTGCGTTTCATATATGTAACACGTGACTTTTCCACGGCATTACGCAATTACGTGACGTCGCGCTGGTGTGTCACAGGACCGGAGATAGACGAGAAGTTTAAAAGTGCATATTTTTATTTTTTATCTCAAAAATGACAATCGTTTTGCTAGATAAGACCCTTATGCCTCATTTGGGATCGTATAGAGTTCTTTGAAACTCTGTTGAAACTGCAATTTTAAACTGCATTAAAACTGTTACGTGTTGGTGTCCATTACAGTCCATTAAAATGAGAAAAATCCTGGAATGTTTTCCTCAAAAAACATAATTTCTTCTCGACTGAACAAAGAAAGACATCAACATTTTTGATTACATGGTGGTGAGTAAATTATCTGGATTTTTTTTAAGAAAATGGACTAATCCTTTAAAATGCACTAAATCCATGGACTATTTTCTTTACATTATTTGAATGTTTAAAAATACAGTCCAATTCTGTTTTACAAAAATGCCATATGCTTTGCAATTCTGCCTAATAATAAACTCTGGAAAGGGTGATTATATTTTTAGCTGAACTGTACCTTTAAGTCATTTGCTAACAAAGTCAAAACAAGCAAGCACTCACAGTTCCAATGTGACTGGAAGTGGCTGTTCAGTAAACAAGACTCTCTCCTCCCTCTGAGCTGCTTGTGCAGATGTGAGCGTGGACTGGACCAGCTGGCCTGGTGAGTCAGAGCGCTTTCTACAGCACGCGGCTCCTGGATCCGCTCTCACACCAGCAGTGACCACAGACTGTAATTCAATGAACACCTGCACAATCTGACCACGCGACATGTGCACTTATGAATTTTCACAACTGCTCGAAAAGTGGTTGCATGGAACATATAATTCATTCCAAGCAGAGTTTCCCATGTGTCAGGTGTTGTGCTTTTCTGGAAAAAGAAAATTAGACTGCAGGTTTAAAGGAATAGTTGAAACATGACAATAAATTATGTCTACACACATGACAGAGTTTTCATTACCTCATAGACACACTATGCAAATGCAACTTAAAGGAATAGTCAATTTTCTTAAAAGAAAAATCCAGATAATTTACTCACCTGCACGTCATCCAAAATGTTGATGTCTTTCTTTGTTCAGTCGAGAAGAAATTATGTTTTTAGAGGAAAACATAGATTTTTCTCATTTTAATGGACTTTAATAGAGCCCAACATTTAATACTTAACTCAACACTTAACAGGTTTTTTCAGCGGAGTTTCAAAGGACTATAAATGATCCCAAACGAGGCATAAGAGTCTCATCGAGTGAAACAATTGTCATTTTTGACAAGAAAAATTAAAAATATGCACTTTTAAACCCCAACTTCTCGTCTAGGTCCGATCCTGTGATATGCCAGCGTGACCTAAAGTAAATGCGTAGTGACGTAGAGAGGTCACGTGTTACATATATGAAACGCACATTTGCGGACCATTTTAAACAATAAACAGACACAAGTACATTAATTAGTATCATTCCACATACAACAACGTCGGAACGGTCCTCTTTCTCAACACTTGTAAACACTGGGGCGGAGTTTCGTGTTCGTCCTCTGTGACCTCTTGACGTGATGACGTATTGCGTGGGGTCACGCTGGCGCATCACGACCGGACCTAGACGAGAAGTTGTTAAAAAGTTGTTTAAGAGCGTCACGTTTCCGGCTGACTTCAGAAGTATTCAAGCCAATCACAACGTACAAATTAGCTGGCCAATCAGGGACACAGAGCTTTTCAAATCCATGCGTTTCAGCAAAAGAGTAAAATCTGGAGCTACAAAAATGTACGGTATGTGGAAAATTATTAGGTTTTTTTTCACCATAAACCACACGAACATGTTGTATTATACCAAATGCACAAAATAACATTGTTTTTAGCAATGAAATAGGTGCTCTTTAATGTTGGGGGCTCGACTCGACTGTAACGTCACAGCCAGTGTTATGTTGTATGTATGATTGGCCTTCCAGCTGTTCTTTGCATGCACAAGAAGGAGGAAACAATCGTGTTTGAGGTTCACGTTATGTCATTACCATGTACAGAGCTCGTGTTATTTATCTATGCCTAGGTAAATTCAGTTTTACATTCTATGGCACCTTTAAAGTCTCTGTAAACTTAAACTTAAAAATAGTTTTTAAACACATTATAAATGTTAGAAATGTATTGCTGAAACATGCCAAAAAGACTGTAAACTGTGTAGTACTAAATTGCAGAGTTAGATCGTTAAACAGTTTTTCATCATTTTTATGTTCAGGATTATTTGGGCGGGGCTAAAACCGTGGCTCAATGACGTACTTGCACTTAGAATAAAATGGTCTGTTATTACCTTATTTGAAAGGGTCATGAATAATAATCTTGCACCTGAGACACAGTGCATGGCCCTGCGCCTGACACAATCGCGAGTATCCATTTATGTTGTAGCTGTATTTGAAAATTGAGAGACATGAAAGCTTTCCCGTGAGTGGGCGTGGTTTCAGCTCTGACAGCAGACACGCCCCCACCACTTAAGAGCAGCATATTTTTTTCTAGCATTCAAATTTGGTTGGGTGCTTAATAACATATTTTTCTGTGGTGTGACAAACTCTAGGAGAAAACTAGGTAATTGTAAACTTTTTTATTGTACTATTTTTGTCTTAAAATCTGATACATTAATGGTGTTATGGACTTTGAATGGCAAGACCTGTGTTGCAATTCTTTAAAAATGTCTACTTTTCTGTTTTACATAATTAACAGCATACATGTTTGGCACAGAACAAGAAATGAAAGTATGAAATAACGCCAACATGATGTTATGCATGAACAATCTCTTTACATGATGCATGGACTAACCCTGTATCTTGAATACTTGGGTGTTATTCAAGTGTCTGCATATTTTCTGCACTGCAATGAGACACAGACCCATTTATCTTCAAGAATCATCCCGTCATAAAGCAAACATCTGCAACTCAGACCGAGAGGGCCATGACCATATATGAAGTGATCTCACCTTGATTATTTTGCAGAAATGCAGCATTTGCCACTGCAGTTCGTCAGCAGAGCCGAGCCGAGCCGCCTGCCCGTTTGTGTGTCGCCCGTACAGACTCCAGATGCTTCACTCCATTGCTCTTCTCTTCTCAGCCAAGCTGCGGCATGATTAAGCTTGATTTGTCACCAAATTATAAACACCAAGTTTACATGCATTGTATGCTACTCCAGCTGTTGCAGATTTGTACAACAGAATAAATCCTCAAGCACTTAATTTTGCATGCACCAAGGACTCTTCTGGTTGTGTCTAATGTTAAAGAAATGCTTCACCTAAAATAAAAATAAAACACAGTATTTACTCTCCCTTGTGTAGTTGCAAACCCTGATGACCTACTGATTTTCACACAACATAATAAAGAAGCATATTTAAAGAGTTTAGATTCAAAACCTTCTAAGGGTGCTTTCACACTGGCACTGCTTAGGGCGGCCCAAATGAGCTTTCGGTCCGAGTATGGTTACATTGGGTCAGTGTGAACACAACTGGTGCGCACTAAATGGCCGATCGGAGGTGGTCTTGGAGTGGCTTTCGCTGAACTCTGGTGCGACCCATCTGTGGTGTGTACGCTGCTCGATCTCAGGCCGAACCAAATAAAGGAAGTTCTCAACATGTTGAGCCACTGGGCTTCCGTCGTGACGTGAACCGGGTGTTATATTGTGGGTTAAAGGCGGAGTCCACGATGTTTGAAAAACGCTTTGGAAAAGGAGACGGGCCGACTACCAAAACACACTTATAGCCAATCAGCAGTAAGGAGCGTGTCTACTAACCGACATCCTTGCCGCGTTGCGTATGTGTGGGGCGGGTCTATCAACAGAAGGTCCAGATTCTATTGGGGTAGGGGCGTGTTTGTTTAGGTGATTTCAAATATCAACATTGGCTTTCAAACATCGTGGACTCCGCCTTTAACAACAAACAAGGCAATATTGGTCCATTGCAGAGATTCGCTGTCTCCTCGAGATATGATTTTATAAATACGTAGCTCAACACACACAAATAGTGACATAACGAGATTTTTAGCAAACGGCTCCATGAGAAGGGCTTTTAATAGAACAGTTGTGCAATTTCACGTTAAAGCAAAGAAACTTTGCAAAGACGTGCATCGTTTATCTTCATATCTTGCTTGCTTGCATTTCCAGTATGGTAAAATAACATGTGTGAACACGAACCGAACTGAAAAATGATACAATGTAATTTGGTGCGCTCCGAGGTCACATGGTGTGCATCAACACCCTAAGTGCATCTGACATGTTTTCTTGTAAATTAGCATTTTTATCAGACTCTTAAAGGTCACGTTCTTCCTGATCCTATTTTTAAACCCTAGTTAGTGTGTAATGTTGCTATAATAGCATAAATAATACCTGTAAAATGATAAAGCTCAAAGTTCACTGCCAGGCGATATATATTTATTAACAGAATTCGCCTTTCAAAGCCTACAGCGAACAGCTGGTTTGGACTACTTCCTGCTTTAATGATTTCACTTGAACAGTTTTTTAACTAAACTCCGCCCACAGGAATACGTCAGTCACCAGCTAAGCTAACGGCAAGCTAAGCTGCTATGGAATCACAACACATCAACAAACTACACAATCAGAACTCAATACGTATTTCTGAATGAGGGACTTCAAAGAACAAGGAAGGCGTCCGCCCGTTTTGAGGACAGTGAAAACAGCGGTATACAGATAAGTAAATTGTGTGAAAAATACAGCGTTTTACACACGTGAAACATGAATACATGTTATATTGCGCACTGTAAACACAATCAAAGCTTCAAAAACACAGAAAGAACGGGAGCTTTAATTGATTCTGCCACAAACCGGAATTTCTAAATGGCCTGAGGCCAGGATTTAGTGTATTTGAATGAAAAGTATTTGATGAACATATAATACGTGCAGAGAGCATTCAGTTGATATCATCTCGTCTTTGACGGAGATGGCGTTTAGTGGCTTTTGCATCTGAGCGACTCAATTATTTACACATTTTACATGCATTTGGCAGATGCTTTCATCCAAACCAACTCGTAGTGCATTCAAGCTATCCATTTTATCAGCATGTGTGTTAACCAGGATCGATCCCATATCCTTTTGCACTGCTAACACAATGCTCTTCCAGATGCTACCCAGTCTCATAGATGTGTATAAATAGCACAAAGTGAAAACTTGTGCAATACATATAGCAAATTCCAGTTTTGGCGTGCATATGATACGCCAGTCCTTCCCGTTCATTTAAAACGGTGCATCCTTTTGGTTATTTTATGTATTGGTTTCTCAATTTTTTCTGTTTTTAAACCATTTTCGCTTGGGTTTAGGGTTAGATTTGAGATTTGCTTTAGGACGTTATTTAATATACAGGTTTCTACATGTTTTTGTCTATTTTTAAGCCATGGTCACTTGGAGTTGGGGTTAGATTTGTGGTTTGTGTTAGGATGTCATTTTACGTAACAAAGAGTTGTTCTAACCCTAAACCCAAGCGAAAATGGTAAAAAAAAAACATTGAGAAACCAATACATAAAACAACAAAAATGATGCGCCGTTTTAAGTGAACGGGAAGGACTGGCGTATCATATGCATGCCAAATTGGAATTTGGCGTATTTATTGCACGAGTTTTCACAGTTCATCCTATTAATTCACATCTTCATGAGTTTGGGTTCTCCAGATGAGCTACAGGAGCACAGGCCATCAATTTTCAAAAAAAAAAAGTTTTTGCATATTTATTTGTATCATGCTTTCACAATGTTCCTTTAGACATACAAGTTTGTGCAAACACACCAATGACACTTCTAGTTATACAAGAAACAGCAACAAGGCAAACTGGACTACAGTTATGTGTCTTAAAATGGTGGACCTGAGGAAGCAAATGTATCTAATAGCTACGTCTTTCATTGAAGCTCCTTCAAATGCCAATGCTTCATTTTTCCATTGTCTAGGTACTGTATCATTCTGGTGATGAATCAGATAAATGGGACAAGCAATAATTGCTTTGTGGGCATCATTACCCGAGAAACCATGAAGAAGAGATTGTAATTAAAAAAGACCCCAGAGCTCACTAGACCTTGATCAATACCATTAAAACGTGCTTTTCCTTGACCGCATTAAAGTCTGAATAGAGATTTTTCCCACTAATGAATGTGAACTGTGCCTCCATTAGCGACATAGTACGAAAGCAACCTTTATTAACATAATCAAATCTGTTTCTCTTATGCACACACTGATAATATAGAAAAACAAAGTGAAGATTCTCAGTGTAATTAAGAGCTTCTTGTAATCTCAGGATCAACAATCAATTTCTCATTTAGTTCTCATATGGTCTCATTTAGCAGATTTTCTTGCCCTAGAGTAATTGGGTATGAACGAAATGATTTATATCAAACTAAAACGTGGAAAGAGTGTGTAGCCCATGACTTTCTGTGGTCCAAAGTCAATGCAACTCTTCATCAATCATTAAAATAAAGCAATCTGACTCCCCTGAGGGAAATTACAGAGGCCATTTTGGATCTTTTCCCACTTCCTCTGACTTTAAAGGTTGCGTTTAAGGAGAATGAGATGTAAAACTTGTGTCACCTCTTTCTCCGAAAACATGTGTTTGTAATTGTTTCTTAAAGACATGGGCTCTGCCAAAGATAAGATGGCAGGACGTTTGCGCTGAAAAATCGTTATGATCAGCTTGTGTAATTACAGAAATCTAAATTTGCATCTTGGGTTTTAATTCATCAAATCCATCTTTCCTACAAGCTCTTTAGTACGCTCCATCTGCTTCCCAAACAAATGGCGGAAAAGACTGCGAGGCTGTTGGGTAATTTTTCTGTCGCAATTACCGGGATGCTAATGGCTACTGTATTGATTGTTATTGCACCGCGGAAGGTCAAGGTTGCTGGAAAACTTATTACAAAAAACAACAACTTTTAATGCGCCAGACAAGTGAATGAACACATTCGAAGTCGACAATTACCAGGAATTACCATCTATGCGTGTCACATCCTCTGTCTGGATCCTCAATATATGTAGCAGCTTGAAAGGCAGATTTATAGCTTCTCAGAACAAGTTCACAATTTTCTTCACAACTCGACAGTATGCTTGGGCGTTCGCTAATTTCGCTATTGTGCGATTTGGCTCGCATATCTGTGAAGTTTGATATTTTGGATGCTACTCGTGTAAAAGTGTGAAAAAGTCGCAGCTTCGTGGGAGCCTCGTTCAGCTGCGTAAGTGAAGCGACCTGCGATGCCACCGCTAATGATGAATTAGTTTGAAGTGCAAGCGCAGATACAGTATCTGTCATTACTTAATCAACTTCAGTACGAGCGAGCGTAGCAATCAAACAACTCAGAGTTTTGTGCTACAGGGGCAGAGAGACATAATGCATGGTTGGATCCACACTGCTCTAATTTCCCTCCAGATAATGAGTTACATTCACTAATGTGATGTCAAAGGCATAGCCAGAGTTAATAGAATGATTGATAGGGCTCAGTAATAGCTTGCCGTTGCAAAACATACTCTCCGAAACAATAGTGTGCAATAATTAATCCACATTAACCAATGTATTGTGCTGAGCAATTCAATATGTGTGCTTGAGATCCTCGCTCTCCAAAAGCAGACGTTCGGTGAGAAACACAGATTTTGATTTGTTTACTTGGTTTCTCTCTTTATTGGCAGGGCTAAAGCTTTCAGCAGTGGGAAGTGATAATGAATCTGAGACTTTGCATCAAAACGCTGTAATGTTGGTGTAAATTATATCATTACGTATGATTTTCGTTCAGACACCAAACGCAAAATGTTCTATTTGAAAGCGGTACGTTTTTTTGAGAAAAACAATATCATGAAGGCTGTTGCCTTTTTTTTTTTGAGCATTTAACTATGATCATTTGCTCATAGCATATGTTTCTTAAAATATGTGATGTGTTCTAGAAAAAAAACAGCGGATGTCGCGCTGGACATTTTCAGAAGAAAAAAAAATAAGTTGAATTTTGTCAAAAATGAGTTTTCGTTAAATTACCAATTACTATAACATCTTGTCTATCATCTCTAAAAAAAATATCTAGGCAAAATTCACTTGTTTAGTGCAGAAAAAAGCCAGAGTTTTCACAAGATCTCAATCTAATCAATCCTGGCTATGTCAGTGCCCTAAACAATGTTTTAATGGACTGTTTCTCATTCAGTGATGAAGGATGAGATGATAGAGATGTTACTAAAGAGGAGGAGTCCCGATAAAGGTAGACTGTTTATGCTACACTGCAAAAAATGACTTTCAAGTTTTTTTTGTATTTTTGTCTTGTTTTCAGTAAAAATATCGAATAATTCTTAAATTAGGATGCTTTTTCCTGATGAGCAAAACAACCCAAGAAAATAGGTCTAGATTTTAGACCAAAGTGATTTTGTGCGTAAAACAAGCAAAAAAAAAAAAAAAAAAAAAAACTACATTCAAGAAAAATTCAAGAAAAAAATGTGCTTACCCCATTGGCAGATTATTTTGCTTGTTTATGAACAAAATCACTTACTAAAAACTAGACTTATTTTCTTGGGTCGTTTTGCTCATCAAGAAAAAGCATCTTAATTTAAGAATTTTTAGATATTTTTACTGAAAACAAGACAAAAATACTCAGTGTATTGCACTGCAAAAAAAAAACTTACTTTTTTGTTTTGTCTTGTTTTTAGTAAAAATATCAAAAAATCTTAAATTAAGATGTATTTTCTTGATGAGCAAAATAAAATAGGTCTAGTTTTTAGACAAAAATATAAACTTTAAATAAATTAGTGCTTAAAACAAGAAAAGAAATCTACCAATGGAATAAGATAAAAATTCTTAAAATAAGTTTACTTAAGTAACTTTTTCATAAACACTTAATTCAAGAATTTTTTTCTTATTCCATTGGCAGATTTTTTATGCTTGTTTTAAGCACAAATTCCCTTAAATTGTATACTTATAAAAAATAGATATTTTTACTAAAAACAAGACAAAAATAAAACTTTGCTACCTTAAATTTTTTTGTTAAATCAACTCAGATATACAAGTCATCTCAACAGATATGAGTTGTCACAACTTATAAAATAGTGTTGAGAAAAGTCAACTTAATTTTATAAGTTAACAACTCACCTGTAGTTATAAGAACTCATCTCTAGTCAAGATAAATAGTAGTAAGTTGAAATGACTTGTAAATCCGAGTTGATTCAACAAAAAATTTAAGGCAGCAAAGTTTTTTTACAGTGCAGTGTTGACATTTAAAATTACCTGAACAAACACACCCCTACCCCAATAGAATCTGAACCTTCATTTGATAGACCCGCCCCACACATACTCAACCCAGGCAACGATGTCGGTTAGTAGACACGCCCCTTACTGCTGATTGGCTACAAGTGTAGTAGTCAGCCCGTCTCCTTTTTCCAAGGTGTTTTTCAAAAATCATGGACCCTGCCTTTAAACACGTTTTTCTAAAAAAAATCACAGCAATCATCTGACTTCCGATAACCATAACTTTTGTTTAAGACAGGCTATGAAAGAATCAAAAACATATTTGGAAAGGGCTCGATATTATATGGTATCAAAATGGTGATTGATTTTTTTTCAGATTGCACCACATATGAGGAGCTCAGATGCAAAACCCGCAAAAAGCCACCTCTGACAAAAATGAGATAATGATATTAACCAAATGCTTTCAGCACATATTATAAGTTCGTCAAATACATTCGCTTACAATTCCTGTTGATTTTTCTGCAAAACACTCTAAGTGCACAAAAGACTTGGATGGCACGCAAAAAGAAAAAAAGGATTTTAAAGGGTAATTAACAATATTGAATCAAAGATTTGAAATATATCAAATCATATAATTCATATGGACAAATTTTATGATGCTTTCTGTGGTATTTATGGACACTTCCGCTGCATGGAGAGGAGCAGCATGTCATAAATCAAAGTCATGTGCACTGGGAGCAACATAAGGCTGAGTAAACAATGACCAAATTTTGAATTTTAATTGAATTATTCCTTTAATGCTTTCACGCTCTGACAACTCTTTACACTCTTTCTCATCCCAAACCTCCTCATTTCTTTCCATGGCCCTGTACGACTCTTCCATTTCTCTGCGGAGCCCCGAAAGAATCCGCCTCACGTCGCAATTTCATCAATGCCATGCCGAATGGCGCGCAGTAAAACTCCCTCATAGGTTAATCCCGATATCACACTTCACCACCAGTTCACTAAGCTGCTTAAAAGGACACATTATAACTACGACAATGACCTGCTAATAGTTTAACATTTCTCTGAAGCATCGTGAGCTATCTTTGTCAGTTTTATCTCATAATGAGATCTGTCAATTGCGCAAGGGAGAAGGAGATCCAGCGGCCAAGGACGCTGATATTTCACCCGCCCAGGCAGAATAAATAATAACCTCAAAAACACATGGGACAAAACAAACCTTGATCCCCTCTACTGCTCTGTTTTCGTTGCAGCGACTGCTTGGTCTCTTCCCCAGGGGTGCTTGTGTTCGGCGCGGCTATTAGCTGCTTTGCTGCTGCAGGCAGGCGAGTCCTCAGGGCTGCAACGCTGGACCCAACGTTGCCGTGTGATGGATGACCGGCTGGTCCCTTGGGCGTCTTTGAATATTTCTGCAAGCAAAGTCGCCTGAAGAAAATGGGACATAATTTATCATGTTATTACTGTATTAAGGCCAAATTTCAATTTTCTTTTTTGTCATGAAGAATTTCTCAACTCTTGTCCTCTGCAATCAGTTCGTAATATAGGACTATCAGACTTGAAAGCAGATGGTTATGATGGTTTTCTTCTTCAGGGGGTGAGGTCAATGGTTAATGTATGTAGTTACAAAGGTGAATAAAAAAATGTGTTACCTGCACTTATGCTGCATTTTTTATTGAAAAAAAAATAATAAAAAAGTTGTACTGTAAATTAATTTAATAGGGGAGAGCGGGGCACAATCTAACGCTTTTTTTTAAACAAGCAACACACACATCTCTTTTACAAATGAACATTAGAAGTTTGTTTCTATTACTTACCATTCTTAGACAATTACACCAAACGTGACAGAAGTGCAAACGTTACAACTTACCCCATAGGTGGGGTTAATTGTAACAGGCAGGGGGTTAGTTGTAACACTTGCTAAAATGAAGTTTGCTGGCAAATACTTCAATACTATTTTGTCTATATAGTTGAAGTGGACATTGTTTATATATTTGTCTATAATAGACAGATATCTACACGGTATTCATTCATCCAGCCCTTTTCTAACAATAGTTCAATTATAAATGAATACAAATGTCTAAATATGTGAGAAAAAGTAGCACAATTATTGCAAAACGTTTTTTATATGTGACCCAGTCTGTAATAACCATCCTACAGTTTTAAAATCAAATTCTAAGATAATGAGCATCAAAGTCTGATTTTAGCCATTCATTTCATTATGATTTCAATCTTTGACGTGACCTTATTCAATTAACATTAAAAATCTGAACAAAAATCAATTTGGCACACGATTTTTGATAAGACAGGCACATTTATTTTTTGGCAGCCAGCAATCATTCGTATAATGTTAGCTGTTTTATAACGCTAATGTTAGCTGTTTTCATATCGTAAGTGCTGAGGGGTAAGTTGTAACACAGTGTTACAATTAACCCCGCTGGGTCAAAATATTTTCAAGCCCACCAAAAAGTTGCTAAGAGCTGCAGACATATTTCAAAATGATGCTATGTTTTAGTCAACAAGACACTGATCAATATGACATAGCATTGGATTTGGTATCTTACACACCCAACGTAAATTTACTTGCATGCCACCAAAACATTCTTTCATCAATAAATCTCTGGAAAAACATTATACATTTCCAATAATTTGCGGGAGATTGTCTATAGAAGCGTGAAAACATACAGAAAAATCAAAACGCTTAACCTTGTGCAACAATGTAAACATTCCGTGTTACAACTAACCCCGCGTTGGTTTTTGCCCCACGCACCCCTATAGTTTATTTTAAAATACTAGTTGTGTTTTTTAAAAGAAATAGGCCTTTTAAAGGAGTTTTAGGCAGAAGTTAAGCAAAAGCAATCATAATAATGTCTGGATAGCACTCATATTTGGGTGTATGCATCTCTTTATTCTGCTGAATAGGCTACAAAGGAAGATATTTTGAAGAATGTTTGTAACCAAGCAGATCTGGGGCATCATTGACTTCCATATTAGAAAAAAATAATAATACTACACTCTAAAAATGTCTGGGTTTTTTTTACTCATAATGGGTAAATATTGGACAGAACATGTGCTGGGTTAAAAATTACCCCATGCTGGGTTAAAAATGACCCAATGTTGGGTTGTTGTTATGCAACCATGGGGTATAAATATAACCCAGCATTTGGGTTAAAATAACCCAGCATTGGGTCAATTTTTTAACCCAGCACGTGTTCTGTCCAATATTTACCCATCATGGGTCAAAAATAACCCATGCAGCCATTTTTAGAGTGTATGGAAGTGAATGGTGCCCCAGATCTTTTTGGTATTAAGATTTTTCAAAATATATTAATTTGTGTTTTGAGCAAAAGAACAAATTTTTCTTTGTTTTATACATCAGTAAGCAAAAAAGTCATTTTTTATATGCAAAAAATTCTCAGTAATTTTTAAAATACTACAACATAATTGTAGTACAGGTAGTACTACGGTAAGTACAAGCAACATTTATTTATTCATTTATTTAATGTTTATTTGACATGCACAAATGCATAAAACATTCCTTTATAAAAATACAAAGTAGATGCAATGCATACAGGTTTATAGCCAAGACTAATTTGCAACCCCTGTCCCTGGTTAGGCTTGTAAGGTTAAAACAGAGATTACAGAGTATTGAAGCACAAATTTATAGCTATAAAAATACATACAATAAATACATCACATACATAAAATAAGATGTTGGCTTAAATAAATGTAGTAAAACAAAATCTAAACAAATTTAACATACAAATACATTGAGTTCCTGTATAGTCAGTGTTCACAAAGTTGTTTCAGTTTCAGCCATTGTTTTAAATGTGTATTAAAAACCTTGAGTCCTTTAAGTATTTTAATTTCTGATGGTAAAGCGTTCCACCATTTTATGCCTCTTACTAAAAGTAATGTCTGACCAAATGTTGTTCTACGTTTTGCAACAATACAGTTTCCACTTATTGTGCCTCTAGTTCTTATTCCGCTCTTTTGTTGCACTACTAGTTGACAGAATATTTCTGGTACAAGGTTATTTATACACTTAAAAATTAGTTTTAAAAATGAATAATTTACAAAACTGTCAAAACCCAATATATTATGCTTCCTTAGGATATTATGCATTCACTTTAGGAAAGTTCTCCTTGAATAACTTTTTTAAGATCTTCTCTAAAAACATATTACTAGGTCACCGGTCACCCTAAGGCCCCTCTGCAATATGTATTTCCTCTCAGGAGGACAAAAATCAGACACATCATAACACGAGATTCACACCTTAGAAGATCCTAAAGCAAAATTCCTAGTCCATTTTTGGAAACGGCCCCTGCCTGTTCTAATAACATTCAATCTCTGAACCAACTGTTTTCAGCCTGACACTATCAATGTCTGACACGCTAATCCAAAGACCGCAGGCTCTATTACTTTCAATTAGCTCTGACAGCTCGGGCTTTAATCTACACCGGGCACGTGCATACGCTCTGTTGAAAGGTGTATGGAAGTATTTTGGTTGTGGCCGTTTTCATTTAGTATTCCGAAGTTAAGCGGACATGACACAGGAGCAGCATTTGAGAGCTGATGTGAGCTTAAAAGTCTTTTTTTTATAATAGTGGTCATTTGAAAGAGCACAGACGACACATATGCACGCTGAAGCAAGGTCATCCTCATTCAGACATGTGGCCTTGCACTCTTTCAGCATTTGGATATGACCATATGCACAAACATGCTAATTGTTTACATGCTTATGTGCTATTATATTTGTCATCCAACATAAATTGGGCTTCTGAACTGTGAAGTCTGGGATTTTTTTAATTCAGAATCTATTTTAAACCTGGAAATAAAAAATGTCTAATTGTCTTTTATTTTTGGACTTCATTGCATATACAGTACAGTATCACATTAATTTCTTTGTTACAAATGCAGGTGCCAGAGTTTAAAAATAAACCTCATAATTTTATGATACTGTAACTTTACAGCCCGTCCCCTTTTTTACAGCCAACATAAGGCTAGGCACACATAGATCACAGGTTTAGTTTTATGCATGTTCTCTTGTCGTGCCCATAACATATGCGTGACACATATGCGCACGCATGTATACGTCTTCAGCCAATAATGTATTCATGATGTTTAAATTCCCCAGCTCAGAGACTGAGCAATAAAAAGCATGCAGCTCTGCCCAACCCCCTGAAGCTCTCCTGTTATCCCAACATTGCTCATTCAAATCAGTGATCTTAAATATCTCCAGGAGATGTCCCCTAAGCAATGCAGTGATGACCTTTACATTTCATGCAGCAATGCACAACAAATGCATGCAAATATATCCTGCGTTGGATACTAAACCCTTGAAGGGTGTTGTTGGATTTTTACTACAGTTAATATTTTGTTTTTCACAAATTAGTTATGCAAGTCAATTCAACCTACTATTATAAGTTTTGATTTGTCAAGTTGACATAACTTATAAAAACAAGTTGGAATTGTTTAACTTAATTTGTTCTTAAGTTAAATTAACGTAATAAAAATATATATATATATATTTTTTTAATTTTTAAGTCCCACCTAAAACCTACACACAAAAATATATTGAACATTTTGACCCACTTGGCCAAATTAAAATATGACCCAGCCTGACATTTACAAAAAAATCATTACTGTCCTGCGAACACGGTTCAATCATGTAATTAAAATCTGCGCCAGTTCTATTATAATTCATTCTTTCTTTAACCAGTGTGGTTTCAGCACTTGATCAAAAGCTTTTACAAAAATATGCTGAAAAAGTTTTTCGTCCTCGTGACAACTTGCCCCAGTTTCCTGTATTAGATATTTTATAGATGGTTCATCGGATGCATGTTGCGGTTATGCACCTGAACCAAAGTGAACTTATGGTGCTTATCGATCTGGCCAGGGCCGGATTAACACAATGTTGTCCAAATTAATAATTAATAAATTAATGCCCCCCAAAAAATAAATAAATAAAAGTCTAGTCATTCAGGGCTTCAGACCAACTTTGTTGTTATTAGGAGCACTGTAGCCCCTGACTGAAAATTTTTGGAGCCCAAGCAGAAAATTTAGGGCACACCTTACATCAGCCTGCAATGCAATTACTCACATTATTCCCAAAATAACAGCATTACTGAAAAATACTAAATAAAGCTTGGTGACATAAAATGATGCAAATGAGCTGTAAAAACCCGATCATGCATTCCCTATTTTTTCATGCGCCAGTAAAAAATATCCTTATTGGTGACCCAGGGCACTCGCCCAATGGATAATCCGGTCCTGGGTCTGGCTAGTGGCTAAACTGATCTCTGAAACAAATACCTTGTCGAAAATAAAATGTTTCGATTTGCTAAAGATGAGGGGAGACGATGAGCATGGATCAGTGTTCGAATTATGTCAAAGATTATGGGGGGTCCCCTAGCCTAGGTCCCCCTTGTATTTTTGTGCTTTATATGGCCCTCAAAGCTTATAATGTGGCATTCACACCAGACGCAGAAGAGGCGGCAAGCGCGAGTGATTTACATGTTAATTCGATGCAAAGACGCAAATAGGTATCCTGCGGAACGCGTGGTGCAGAGCAAGAGGCTCGAATGGCGCGTTCTGCACGAATTGAGAGTTGCAGCGGGAAACGCGCAAGTTGATATTCACGCTGATATTCACGCTGCAGTAACCAATAAGGATTTTGCTCTAGTAGTTACGTGAATACAGAGTCGCAGAAGCCCCTCCCAAGACGTGAATTTCCGTGTGAATGTCTCGAATGACTAGGCTTTCACGCGCGAATGAAGCTAGTAAACTCAAAATGTTCATTTTTGCCACCTCTACCGCGGCTGGTGTGAACGCACAGTTAGAGGTCCGGGACCACCCCAGCCCCCCCTTAATTCAAACAATGGCATGGATCACACCTGTGCATAGAGGTTTGGCAGCCAGGAAAATATTGAAAGACCTGTTGCTAACATTGTATACATTAATTTTACACAGTAACATTAGCTCAGTGTAATAGTTGATACACGTTAGATATGATATATGAACAATTTTATGTGGGAGTTTAGCAGAAGTTTCATTTAGTCCACAAAAGCAGTTTGTTTATGTTCTTACTGCTAAAACTATCAATAGTTAGGATCATTAATGATTATTAATGAAACACGAAAACAAGCATCTTTCTGTTCAGTTTTACCTAGACATGTATTTGCATTGGTGAAGTTTAATGATGTGGTTTATTGAGACACATGACTCTGTTAGCTGGGAATTTCAGACTAGAGTGTCAAAGCCATGTGGCGTCAATGATAGAGTCTGTCCAAGGTCTTTCATAGAAAAGCTCTGCTGAATGAGAAACATTACCAAACTAATAGCATTTTACTAAGACCCTGTAAACTAAAAGAATAAATGTATTAAATGTCACCTGCCACATCGTAACATTCACATGCCAACAAGTTATTTTTGTTTATTCTGTATATATGATTTGGTTTATCATTTCATACACTTGCTTTCCATATGAAAGACATAAAACTGTAGGTCACAGAATCACAGAAATAATTATATTCATCCTTCATTTCCTCTCATAGTATATGCAAGCCATAAAAGGCCATATAGGAGCATGCGCTGCTCGCAATTCAAGGCTGAGGACTCAAGGACCATGAAAAATAAGGTCACCAAGGTCTATAACACCAGGGACCTAAACTAGAAAAGCTGATTATGTGTAATGCACCTTCTCACAGTATGTAAAGTGTGTATATTGTATATATATATATATATATATATAGCAGATAGAGTATAATAGATTGTGACTATAGTAAGCACATTAAACACTACAAATAATTATATTATTTAAAAAATATATATTTTGGGAATCAGCAAGTTGCTATGCAGTTGCCAGGGTGTTCTAGGTGGTTGCTAGGGCATTACTGGGCATTTGATGATGCTGTGGGTAGTCGCTGACTGGTTTAAGTCAAAAAAGCCCGGCCCCAACTGGTCTATATTGGATGCTTTAACCTGATCTCATGGAAAAATGTACCTATTGTATGTGGTGGTGATTTTGTATGGATTGGTACAATGTGAATTGGACAAAATATATTTTTTTATGAAACCTTACCTCCAACATTACAGTTGGCAAAAACAGATTTTACTAAAACATATAAAAGGGATTAGGTACAAATTCATATGAATCCACCATTTTGTAAAACTTATACGTATGGCCATGAGATTGTGTTGTGCACAATGTTGTCACTTAGAAAAGGATTAGCACAAACGGTGCAGACCTTCACTGCAAAAACACTTTTAAAAAGTCTAATCAATTTGAAATTACAATTAATTTGCAACTTTCTTGACCAGTGAGGACTTGCTATGAATTCAAAAAATAAAGTTGAAATAATGTAAGCTAATTAAACTTTATTTTTATAATTTATAGCAACTCCTCACTAGTCAAGAAAGTCTAAATTAATTGTAAATTCAAGTTGATTAAACTTAAAAATGTAAGTGCAACAAGGAATCTTTTACAGTTTTTTTTTACATTTTACCACAAGTTGTATGTTGTGTATAACAGCATGTGACAAATAAACAAATTGAACTGAATTGATATTTAGGGTTAGTTTTGA